>NW_010361828.1:0-28264 GCF_000414095.1 Morus notabilis | reverse complement strand
ACTTGATTTAGATGCATTATATCTACTTAATTACATAGAAAATCAATATTATTAGCACAAAAATAAGATAAAAATATGAAAATATGTATTTTTTTTGTCTCGGATGCCGTACTACACTTTAAGGGATGTATTTTCTTCTTCTTTTTTTTCTCACGTCACTGTCACACGTACGCACACACTTTTTGTTTTTCTCACTTTTCTTGCACACACCTGCAGTGCACACACACACCAGCGTATGCCCCGTACCCTGCTCTCCTGTCCCCTCTTACTTCTTTTTATGGAGAAGAACTCTATAGCAGTTATTTTATAGCAGTTATTTTGGGTTGTTTTTTTTTTTTTTTTGTTTGAGTTTACGTTCTTTTAAATTTTAATTTTATTTAATTTTATTTAAATTATAATTTTAATTTAAGTTATAATTTAAATTTAATTCAAAAATTACACTCTAAAAGAAGCCTTTTTACTACTATCCCACGTTCTATGATTGAAACGTGTGATCGTATGTGTTTTTTAAAGATCCACACCTTTTAATTTGATTAGTACTTCTTCACATGTTTTAGTGAACGTTTAGTTCATGTATTCAGAATTATTCTCGTTTTATGTGTGTTTTTTGTAAGAGAAAAATACTGTAGAGAATCATGAATTATGATTCAGAATCAGAGACGAATATACATATCATATTTGATTGGTCATCTATTTTTTTGTAGGATTACCACCGTCCATGATTTATTTTTATTTTTTATTTTTTTACGTGGATCATTTATATGCTGTACATGTGAATCAAGTTAGATCTATTTTGGGGTTTTATTTTATTATTATTATTACTATTTGCATTTAGGTTAACACAAAATTTTATTTTTTTCTTTCTTTTTCAGGGCCCATTTATAATTGATTATCCGATATATATTAATATATATTTTTACCGCAATAAAAAGTGCACATAGATTTAAATTTTTATCTCTGACTCTGGACGAATATCCTTTTTAATGAAATAATTATAACTGTCTTACGGTAGCAAGCCAAACTCTCATTTATTTAGTAGGACTAAACAATAAATTGGGGCTAGCTAGCTAGTTGTAACCCAGATCCAAGCTTTTATTATATATAGTTTTCAGGAAGGAAATTTTTAGTCAACAATATATTAGGGTTTGGCATTCTAGCCTATAAATTCGCCAAACCCAATCCTTAAACTTCATCATCATCCGTTGAAAACACCAACAAAATTTGCCTCCACGGAGCCAATATAGTACTGCTTGCCACACTGTAAAACCTCACTGATAGTAGTGTTGTTGTAGTATCGGTCAAGAGGCAAAGTCTGCAAAGTCTGGCCAGCTCCATTGATTCTTATTGCTGTGGGGATTAGCCTTGGTCCCCCAGCTGGTCTCTCTACGTTCACTGCCACCAAGAAATTTCCGAAAGGGGCTCTCCTAATATTATCCGGCATTCCCCGAAAAGTGGCCACGATTTCCGACGTAAAAGCTTTGGTCCCATGTAGCCAAAATCTCCGAGTTCGGTTGGCTAAGAACTCGGCGACAAGTACGTACGAGCTATCTGAACTGATTGCAACGCCGTTTGCACCAGAAAGGCGCCTTAGCAGCACTGTAACGTTTTTAGTTCTGTAATCGTACTTCAATAACCTTCCTGTTGAGTCATTGGCAGCAACTGCTTGTTGGATTTGACTGCACAATATATAGAAATTATAATCATCATCATTTTTGTTGGATTTGACTTGAGACTAGAATCAAGACCCAGACGCATCCCAATAATTATTTTTTTTTTCTTCTTTAGGGATGTTTAAGCCGGTTTAGTTCACTAATTTGAGTTTTTAATTCGAGTTAAGACGCGACTTTATGTATTTTTTACTGTAATAAAAAAATTAGATGAGACTGTTTGTGAGAACTTTTTACTGTATTAAAACTCGAATCAGCGAAATTAACAGAATTGCACTCTAAATTTTTGAATTGGTATTCATGTGTATCGGGACCCACTTCAAAATTTTTAAATTGGGACCCACGTTTCAAAAACAGTAGAGTTTAGGAATCCAATTACTCAAATTTTGCGAAATAAAAACCCTAAACCTTAACCGCTAAATTCAAGTGTCAAACATAAACAAACTTATGTGTGTACATTTTTCATATCGTTTTACTTGTAAAATTATCTTTTTTCAAGCATATTTTTAGTAAAGGTCCATATTTTTGTTAGATCAAAGAAAGAAAGAAAACAAAAAATTGACTATGCTTAGAGAATTACGTTTGCAGGAATCTTGAACTGAAATCTGTGAAATAGACATCTCCAGTATGTTGATCAACACTCAAACCGTTAAGAAATCTGAAGGGTATTCCTTCTGCAGCATTGGCGAGTTGAGTCGCAAGTCCTCCATTTAGTCCAACCTTAAACAGCCCTAGAAAGGCATCGGCAATAAATAGCATATTCTTCCGGATGAAGAATTCCATACCTAATGGCCTCCCACAAATAGGACGCAAAGCCGGATTATTTGTTCCATCACAAAGAGCCTTGGACCTGAATATATAAGGTTCCAAAATTCCAAACACATCAATATTTGTATATATCTTAAGCATTCAGGATTTACGGAATCAAGTGCGTTTGATGTATATGTAGCCACCCTTCATTGGAAACTCTAGGCCGAACACGTCAAAACGATTTTGTTTTTTTGGGAGCATTGGTAAATATTCCATATATTCAGTCATATTGTACTTGCTCAAATGATAGTTGTTTTAAGGGTTTTTGGCATGTTAGTTCTTGAATTATTATTAGCATTGTGATAGTTTGATCCACACGGACTAATTTGTTTCTGTCTATTAATAGCTCGATTAATTTTTCTTTTGAGTTTATTTGTACTTATATCAATAACTATAAAATAAAATGGATTTCAAAATTGGATTAATCTCAACAATACCCCTAAATTTTGAGATCATTCATGGTTTAACTTTCAAATTAACTTTAAAAATTATCATTTCACCCTTTAAATTTTGAATTTGTCCTACTTAACCCTTTGTAAGAATTTCTGTTGAAATCAAATAAAAAACAAGGGGGTTAATTGTGTTCATGTAGTCTTTTTTTTTTTTTTTTTTTTGGTTTTTAGTATATAAAGGTTTTACATAAAGACTGTGATTGTACTGCCTTGGCCTCTTTTTTTTTTCATATGTTTTTAACAAAAATTCTAATGGAGGTGGCTAAATGGCAATAATTTAAAATGTAGGAAGTAAAGTGCGAGTTTTTAAAATTTAAGGGTCAACTAGAAATGACTCTAAAATTTAAGAGGTACCAATGAATATAATACTTTAAAGTTTAATTGAGGTAAATGCGTGTCTATCATCTGATAATTTATAATTTTACCGAATGAAACACAAAAGGTGCAAAATGCTCTACTCCCTTAAAAATTAATATATTGCATCTAATTATGCTTTTTTCTAAAAAAAAAAAAAAAAAATTCATGTATTTTTATACGATAAACACATGGTTTCCTCTATTAAATATCAAAAGTCTATTCACAAATTTATTGCTAGATCGAATATTAGACAAAACAAACTTAAATTGAAGGGCTAATTCAGGAACTAAATCCATCATTATTGGATGAGTAAGGAACAAACAGCGCCAAACACATTGTATTACCTTGAGTTCAATGTGCTCGTACAGAAAGTGAAATATTGTAACTTGGTGACCGGTCAGCATATATATATATATATATATATAGCAATATAGGTAATATCAACATATTACAATTAATCATGTTACGTTTTTTTGGCTCATGTATTAATTATGTTACTTGATAAATATCTTTCAGTCGTGTAGAACAGGTTTCTTTCTTTTCTTTTCTTTTTTCCGAGTATTTTTTCTTAATTTCGTTCAATCACTTAGTAAATACTAAATAGTTAGGAGCTAGCATTTATTATTATTATCATCATCGTCATTATCATTGTTATTATTATTATTTGCTAAAAGAGATGAGAAATATGAGAGCTTGATCTCCATAAAATGTGAAAAGATAAAGCAAACTGATCAGAGGTCCTCAGCTACAATGATGAAAGCGAGAGATGAAATGAGGCAAAGTGTGGCCAGTGTTTCAACGAAGGCATTGCAATATAGCCTGTTAGACCGAAGCCTTTACCCAAAAAAAAAAAAGTGCCCTATAAAAATCAAAGCTTCTGCTCTGTCAGGTCGCTAATTATCGTTTAAGCTTTACGTATAAACAAAACTAAAATTAGATAAGAACACAAACAAATTAGAAAATTTTTACCTGTTTCTTGATGTGAAGGCAAAATCGACGAAACCCGCAGTACGTCGATCATATCTAACAATTTTGCCATCAGAAATGCCTGTGTATGGCCCTCTACCGAGAGAGTCGAAGGTTATAGATTCAGGTCCTACTGAAGTATTTGGCAAATTAAGCCTCCGAAAAGTGGATGTTTGTTGAAAAAGAACAATACAATTTGAAGGAACAGAGAGGAGAATAATTAGGAGAATGAGCAACATGGTTACTGTCTGATTAATTGAATGTCAATGCATAACAATCTGCTTTAGTTTTTATAGGCCACCGCAGTAGTTAATCGATTTAATATTTCTTTATCATGATTAATTAACTAATGAAACCATTAATAATTTAATGAGGCCTTTTGTTTGTCAATAGTAAATTCTGTCGTATAGGTTCCAGTTCATCGGGTTTACTTTTATTTATTTGTTTACTTAGTTGAGGAATTTTTATTTTATTTTTTAGGGCACATCGGTTTTATTTCTATTCTTCACTTAAATATGTTTCGTTCAGCCATAGGCTAGAACTTCAGCCTTTATTATTTGACTCTAATTTTGTCATTATTTCTTTCTAATTGTTTAATGAAGTTTTTTTTTTTTTTTTGGTGAAAATTATTTAATGAAGTTGATAGAGCATATGTAGAGCGTAGAGCATTAGCTGGATTAGTTATTGAGATAAACCGCAGAATCTTACCATTCAAATTTTAAAATGTCCAGATTTTGTGAAAACGTCTAGGATAGGCTTTCTTTTTTCTTTTTTTTTTTTTTTTTTTTTTTTTTTTTTTTTTTTTTTTTTTTTGCATTTTAGGGTGGAGGATTGAAAATCTTTATTTTATGGTGGAGTGAGGTGTAGTAACCACTTAAGATAACTTTTTTTCATACAATTAAATGCACTTTTTCAACTATGTTTTCTTCTACTTACTAAACGTATGAATTTAAATTTTTATTTTATTTTTAATATATTAATAATTTGAGTTTCAAATTCCGACACTGAGCTTTTTTTTCTACTTTCCACACACTCTTTTTTAATTTACTAAATTATCCATTGATAGAATTACTTTTGTCTAAAAAACTCATTACACACTCCACCATTAAATATACAAATATATATATATATATAGGGATGAAAAGCAAAGTAACATATTCAGTAGGATGTTTAGTAATTATAGCATATAGATCTATTTTTAAAATAAGTAGATTATAGTATAATTTGATATTTTAAGTTTTAAATATTATTAAAAATCCTAAAATACCCTTAACTTTTTTTTTTCAATTTCTTTCTCCTTCCCCCTCTAGTCAAGTTCAGCATTGCCGGCTCCGGCGGCAGTTTTCAGGGACTGATAAATACCGTATTTATCTAAAAATTTGGCCACCGGTATCGACGACTAGTAAATGCTGTATTTACCATTAAATATTATTTTTACTTGTAAATACTATATTTATCTAAAAATCTACCACGAGTTTTGGTAAATACCGTATTTATTGGTAAATATTTTATTTACTCGTAAATACCATATTTAATTATCTGAAATCTCAGCCACCAATGCTAGCGACTAGTCAGTATCGTATTTTCTCCCGAATACCATATTTATTTGATAATCTGGCCACTGGCGCCGGTGACTGGTAAATACCGTGTTTACCTAAAAAGATCGTAATTACCTAAAAATTTGTCAGTCGAAGCCGACGACTGTTAGATGAGGTATTTATCAGTAAGTATTGTATTTACTTATAAATATCATATTTATTCAAAAATATGACAGTCAGCGCAAAAATTAATCATCTAAAATTCATGGAGCAAATTATCACTTGAAGCTACTCCGAATTCGATCGAGGGTTAATTCTTTTGAAGTGAGGGAGAATGATGAAGCCCATATTATAAAAGAAATCGTGTGGCAATTGGGATCCCCATTCTTGGTTCGAAGACAATTATTATGGAAGACAAGTCAAATAATTATGTTCTTGGAAATTACCATTTTTACAATTAGGAAAGTATCATTTTTGTAATAATTTGGTCTAAAAAAGTCAAGTTTCTTTATTTCTTGTGTCAGATATAAGTTGACTTTCTTTTTTATTTTTAATTTTTGAAATTATTTATTTTCCTATTTTTATTTGTAGTTTCTGTTGCCATTAGTTGGGGCAGTTTAGACAATAAATATGTTAGTCCTATCATATGGAAGGAGGAAGAATTTTTTATGAATGAAATTTGAGCGTTGAGTACACTTTATTTTTCCAATTTTTGGCATTCTTTGTGAATCAATAAATTTTGATGTCAATTTTCAGTATTCTGTGTGAATCAATGAATCTTGAAGTAATTTCTCATGTATTCTATGTGAATCAGCAGGTTAACTGATATATACTTTTTATTTTTTAATTATATGCGAATGATCAGTTATCTATACCTTTTATTTGGCTACTTCAGTACTCGTACAGAAAGTAATGTATATGGTAAATCGTTGACAAACCAAAATATATCAATCTACCTGTATGATGTAGTCGAAGCTTAATTGAATGAATTGAGAAACAATAAAAATAAAAGGTAAATTAATTAGCTTATTAATTCACGCAGAATCTCAGAAAAACTGAGAGAAAACACAAAATTTTATTCAATTGAATTGATTTTCATTATAAAAGTTGTCTAAATATAAATATAGGCAAAACATAAATGGTAAAATAGCCTATTTAATAATTAAAAAATAATAAAAATAAAAAATTTTCAAAAAAAAAAAAGAAAATTATGAACCAAAAACAAAGTTAAAACTACTAGACATAACAAAAAGTAAACACAATAGGAACATGAATCCGAATTTACCAAGTCAACTTATTACAAAAACAGAAATTAGCCAAAATGGTAAAAACGCCCTTTTGAAGGCCTAAATGATGGAATTTGTCTAAAAAACGTCTCAAATAATAGCAAAATGACGAGTTTTATTTGTTGGGCCGTTTCCACACGAAAAAAATACATATTATTTGTTCAAATCTGACATCACCAAAAGACCCCATAAAAATTAAAAATTTTAGCTTATTTAACTTTCGAATGATCCCAACGCACCATAAAGACTACATCATTCTGCACCGCATCAACACTATATGTACATATTATTACAAATTATGTTACTTGAATGAATATTTTTCAGTTGTACTCGTGTAGAACAGTTTTCTTTGTTTTTTTTTTTCGCTCAATCAATTAGTAAATAGTTGTAGATGGTGATTTTTTTAGTTATTACTATTAACTTTTATTGTTTTGCTAAAAGAGATATGGGAGCTTTGATGATCTCTATAAACTGCGAAAACATATTACAACTGATTAGAGGTCCTCAGCAACAATGGAGCAAGCGAGTAATGAAAGTCATTGCTTTACTATACCCTGCAAAATCACCAAACCTTTTCCAATAGTATGGTGGTGCCTTATAAAAACTAATGGCCGTTTAGTTCGCTGATTCGAGTTGAAATGTGACTTTTTGTAAGAACTTTTTATTATAGCAAATAAGTTAAATGTGACTGTTTCTGAGAGTTTTTTATTGTAACAAAATTCGAATCGGTGAAATGAACGAGGTATAATGTTACAAAAATTAAGCGCTCGAGGTATAATGTTACAAAAATTAAATTAGAACACAAATAAATATATATAAAAAAAAATTACCTATTGTGTGATGTGTAGGCAAAATCGAGGAAACCTGTGGTACGTCGATCATATATGAAAATTCTACCATCAGAGATGTCTGTGTATGGTCCTCTACTGAGGAAGTCTAAGGTTATAGATTCAGGACGTACTTAAGTATTTGGCAAGTTAAGCCTCCGAAAAGTGGATATTTGTTGGGAAAGAACAATACAGTTTGAGGAACAGAGAGGAGAATTAGGAGGAGGAGCATGGTTATTGTTTGATTAGAGCCAAAAGTTGTCTAAAATTGAATGAAGGGACTTACAGACATAACAATCAGCATTAATTTTTATAGCCGCTACAATTGATAGATTAATATTTCTTAATTCGTACTGTTAAGTAATTACAAAGCCACATTAATAATTTTCTGGCAAGGTTTTAATGAGGGCCTTCTGCTTACCAATAAATCTTGTGGTATAGATTCCATAGGTTAGGGCTTCAGCCTTTATAATTATTTGACTCTAATTTTGTCATCTTTCTCTTTCTAATTATTTTGTGGTTTTTTTTTTTTTTTTTTTTTTTTTTTTCTGGGTAGCAATTATTTCATGAAGTTTATAGAGCATATGTAGAGGCGTAGAGCATTAGCTAGATGGGTTAATAAGATATACGGCTGGATGTTACTCAAGTTTTATAGGTCATTTGAAATTGATTCCGTTTTTATTTTTTACGTTTTTTAAAAAAAAAATGAAAATATTTTTAAAACGGTGTTTAACGCAATAAAGATAAAAAATAGAAAAGAAAACGATTTTCTGGTTTAGTGTAAAATGAGAGAGAAATAAAAAACGCCTTTTAGTCGTTTTTCATTTTTCATTTTCATTTTCTCATCTCTCAAGCAGAGAGAAAGAGAGAGATATTAATGCGTTTTTTATAATGAAAATAATCTCTTGATAAAACTACCAAACGCAAGAGAGAGATATTAATGCGTTTTTTATAATGAAAATAATCTCTTGATAAAACTACCAAACGCATTCTCAAAAATGATTTATATATGAGATTGAAAATGTTTTCATTTTTAATTTTCATACAAAAAATAAAATTATTTTAAAACGAGTTCCCAACGCACTCATAGTGTCTAGATTTTGCAATAACGACAAGGATAGCTTTGACGTTAATACCGTTTATATTACGAACAAGAGAAATGCTAGAATTGCTTTGGGCTTGGGGCTTCTTTGTTTTTAACTTCCTTTAGTTCCTTAACATCGATTGCAATTGATTTTGTAACATATCTGTGCTTCTCTTATTAGTCATAATTGAGGTCTTTTTATTCTGTCAGGGTACTTTTTTTGGCACCATGAGAGATATGATAATTTGTGAAATTTTACGTTATAACTTACAAACTCAAACGATAAATTTAAAACTCGAAAGATAATTTGTGAAATTTTAAATTTTATGATGAAATATCATTCGAGTTTGTAAGTTATAACATAAATTATTGTAAAATTCAAATTTCACAAATTATCATAACTTTTACAATTTTATCGTTTAAATTTACAAATTTTAACGTAAAATTTTACAAAATATCGTATCTCCTAACACGGTATTGAAAATATTTCCCTAGCAGCATAAAAGAATCCTTAATATTCTGCTACAAATTTACAACTCCTTCGTATTTGATTTTCTCTCTTATTTTTATTCTCTGATAATGGGGAATAATAACAATGATCAGCAAGATCCAGATTCTTTATTACTAGTTTCCTTTTCTTTTTCATTTTTGTTTTTTGAGAAAAGCTGAATTTGAGGGAAAACATCAGTCCTGACGAAAAAGAGAATAAGGAAGAAACACAAAGTTCGTTAGGGATCTGGAAACGAAAAGTGCAACAACCTCCCTGTAAGGTGAAAAGAAGACTCCTTATGTCGTGTGCAATCGATTCATCAATAGCAAACATATAACTACCATTGTAAAGAAGGAGAGACCCTTATGGATAACGGATAAATTCACCAATATTTGGTGAGAATCGTCCTGTGTAGAAAAGCATCCCAGAACCATACCATATTCATCAAGAGCGGTAATTGCCCCAACAAACTAGTCTACATTTGCCTTAATTGTAGCATCAGATGATGTTTAAAGGATTTGATTGCGCCTCTTCCATCAGTTGTAACTTTTGAGAGGAATGATTACGTCAATATTATATTAATTAATATCAGAGTGGGAGGTCTTAATTTCAAACTCCTACAAATGCACTCTTTAACCCCATTTACAAAAAAATATCCATGTATTAGGCCAAACTGCAAAATAGCAACAAAAAAACAAAAAAACAAAACAAAACAAAACAAAACAAAAACCCAACAAATAGCAAATTTTTTTTAAAAAAAAACCTCCTTATTTGACCTACACGTGAGAGGGAGTATTAAAATATAACACTATTGTTAGCCCACCTCCTAATAGCTTATATTCTACATGTAGGCCGCCTCTCAAGTTAAAGTATGGTCCTGCATCATTCTCTCCTCCTTAAAAAAAGACCCCCTTCAGGGCAGTATTAGAATATAAGACTATTATTGGCTCACCTCCTAATAGCTTATATTATACACGTAGACCGCCTCTCAATAGCCCACCTCCTAATAGCTTATATTCTACACGTAGGCCGCCTCTCAAGTTAAAGTATGGTCCTGCATCATTCTCTCCTCCTTAAAAAAAGGCCCCCTCCAGGGCATTATTAGAATATAAGACTATTATTGGTCCACCTCCTAATAGCTTATATTATACACATAGACCGCCTCTCAAATTCAAGTATGCTACTGTATCATTCTCCCCTCCTTAAAAAAAGGCCCCTCTAGGACAGTATTAGATATAAAACTATTGTTAGCCCACCTCCTAATAGCTTATATTCTACACGTAGGTCGCCTGTCAAGTTCAAGTATGCTCCTGCATCATTCTCCCTTCCTTAAAAAAATGCCCCCTCCAAGATAGTATTAGAATATAAGATTATTGTTGGCCCACCTCCTAATAGCTTATATTCTACACGTAAACCATCTCTCAAGTTCAAATATGCTACTGCATCATTCTCCCCTCCTTAAAAAAAGGCCCCCTCCAGGGCACACCCATGAGGACTTGAATTTGAGACCTCCTGCTTTGATACCGTATTAGTTTATCGATCTATCTTAAAAGTTTAAGTTATTAGGAGGTGGATCAACAATAGTCTTATATTCTAATAGCATCGACATTGAGTTTGATCAGCAAACCTGCCAGAGGAATCCAACCACGCGGACTGCTAATAGGGCAGCTGCCATCAAAGTCAGAGCTAGTTTAGCCCCGCCCCTTAGGAAACAAATAATCGGCAAAGAAGCTACCCACACTCTCTAAAACTGCTGAGGAGTTGCGAACCATAGTTACCATGGGTAAAAAGATTTCTGTTGAACCAAATAGACCACAACCTCTCTACTCTTACAACATTTAACAAAGAGGTAGAGTCCTTTGAGAAAACCTTCCTTCTATCTGACAAGTATACTCCAAAGGGAGCTTTTCTCTCACACTTCCTAGCTAAAGAATAAATATTCCTCAAGACATGATCTAATGTTTCCGAATCTAACGGACAACAAGGGCAAGAATTGATGCAGTCCACAGCCTTCTTAATCAAATTTGTCTGTTTGTTAGAATCCCATTCAAAGTACCCCGGTCGTGGGAGCTACCCATAATCGCGTGGCACACAGAATGTTTACATAAAAACCCGTCGAGAGTCATGATCCCACACAAGATTGCCAAAGGTTCTACTACTAAGAGGGATAGCACAAATGAGGTCAACATCAACATGCCACAAAACAGAAATTAGGGATATCTCAGATCCCAGCCACCAAAAACATTTGAGATCTTTAACCAACTAGTCCTCGGTATATAGAACTGTTGGGTTTGTGGCTTTAAATTAAGGAGAGAAAGAGGGAAATAGGTTAAGACTTGAGATGAATTAAAATTAATAGGCCAATAGTTTACATAAGTTAATAAATAGGCCAAATTACTGTTTTCGTCCAAAACTTGTCTATTTATGAATACCAACTTGACAAGTTATTGTCCATAATTCACGGTTTTTATCCATAGGGTGCTGATTCCTTCTAGTCGTCTGGATGGTTGAGCCATTTAATATCAACCCTCCATTCCAAGATCAACGGTCCAAGATTTGCAAGGGGCATTCAATTTTTCATCCACTTAGTAAACAGGTAACCGGTTAATGATAACAGCTCCAAACGGCAATGAGTTTTATGGTTTATTATTTTGTTTCCTTTCCTTTTTTATTTTCTATTTTGCTTGATATGTCTCAGTCGTTTAGAAAGAAATAGAAGGGACTAAAAATCTGACTCAGAGCTTGGGAAAAAAAATTGGGAGAATCTCTTCGCTGAATAAGAACCTAGAAATGAAGACATCAATATGAACATTCTCAACCCCACATGAACAATCGCAATTGTTTTGATTTGCACCTCCCTTCATCAATCTGTGGGAAGAAAGATTGGTTGGCCGCGTGAAGGGGATCGTCAAGGCTATGTATAAGAAGGTAGCGAATCAAATCAAATTGCAAAATCTATACTCCATCAGCTTCAGCGAATAACTCAGTGATTTTGGATATTTTGGCCTAACAAAATTCCAAGAAGGTTGCAATACACCGTCAAGCATAGAAAGTCAGATGGTCACCTGCAGTGCAGCTGCTTACTGTATGAGACGATGGTTATCCATGCCATCATATTTTTTGTGTCATGAAGTATCTTAATATCAGCCCCCAGTCATTGATATTGAACATATGGACAATGAATGCAAAATCAATGATTGACCATCGTACCATTCCATCCGTAGAATTGCCACATGAGGTTGTCGAGATGGTTCGCTACGGCTCCTTATCCTCTGATTTCAACAAGTTATCGTATTATGCAACAAAAGTTCCTGAGTTCTACAGAGGCAAAGATGGAGCTTTCAAGGTTGCCGTCTAAATTTCAGAGCCTTTTCTCATCAATGGAACAACATCAGTCTAACCAGAATGATGAAGGTCGCGAACAAATGCTTCGAATGATCAAACTGCAATAATAAGTAGTTGTCGTGAGAAATAAGGGCACTGCTAACCGCCCACAACAAAGGGAGCAGAATGATAGGGAATACAACTTGGAAATTGTCAGAAGAAGATGCGGTCAGTGATAAGGTTACGACCACAATAGGCAAACATGCCCTCAAAGAACCCGTAAGAGTAACAGTGTAGATATTGGCTCAACCCCAACAATCCAAAATTCCCAGACCACCCCTAAGACAAGCCAGCAAGAACCAAAACGACAACTCAATACACCTACAGCCAGTGTGATGGTGAAGGAGTCTACCGTCCAAATATAGACTCCGGGGGAAACACCCAGTATGAAGCACGCCACCGTTACGACTTCTCTTTTGATTTTGACCTCCATGATGATGATCTTGCCCAAGTTTACCGTCCATCATATTAGTTTTCGAAATTATGGATGTTATGAAGACAAATTAAAATAAAAATTAAAAATACTTCCCCTCTTATTGTGCTATGTTGTGTTCTAAAAAAAAAAAAAAGAAAGAAAAAATTAATGCGAAAATATTACATTTCATTAAATTTCTTCATAAATCATACTCGATTCAAGTTATTTAAAATATAAGTTACGTTCTGAATAAACCATTGAAGTACATAAATTTACCTTGAAATGAACCAGTGTTACGTCTCTTTCACTTATAAATTACGTTGTTCGTAAATCAAAAGCCATCCGAAGTCTATACATTATTTCATGAAGTAAATTAACGTGAGACATTAACGAGAAGATCCACACAACAATACAACTTTACAAAACTGCCAAGTCAAAAAGCCACACCAACTCGCTGCAACAGGTGGGCACAAATAAAAAATTTATTAAAAATTGTTTAATAATTACTTAAACCAATCATTTACCTATGTTAGCATCTTTTTATATTCCTAATAATATGCCACGTAGGGGCGGAACCATCCAGCCGGCCGGATGGAATCAGCCTCCTATATTATATATATATATATATATATGTGTGTGTGTGTGTGTGTGTGTGTGTGTGTGTGTGTTTCATCATTTTAACCAAATCAAGTTAGCACACGAAAATGTTCATATTGAAGACGAATGTTTTGATCATCAAAGCATTCTTGTCTCTAGCACCTAAAATTATCCAAGTTAATTGGTATCAAATATCGCATTTACGCTAGATAAAAACCAATAGCGATGGTGATGCAAAATGGTGCACCTGGTCCTGCTCCGTTCATGAGATTTGTTATTTTGGTGCGTCATGCTAAATGTCTTTTTGTGGAAATTTATGAGAGTTGAACGAGACTTTTTATGGTTCGAGTGTGACTCCTCATATGTGGCGAATCGGTTGATTTTTAGATCGTTGAAGGTTGCTTGGAAATTTATGCCTTGCTAGTCTAATGTTACGGACTATCTCTCAAGTGTTACTTTCAGTACTGCTTCTCCTGTTTATTGTGAATGGAACTTAGTTGCTGATAATTTGTCAACTTTTGTTGTTCATACGAAATCTGAAAAATGGTGGTGGAGCTCAATTGATAAATAGTAGTACTAATTAATAAGTTGGTATTTCCAGCAAGTTATAAACCCAGATCCAAACTTTTATTATATATAGTTTTAGTCAGCAAGGAAATAATTTGGCCAAAACCCAATTGAACTTCATGTGTTGAAAACACCAACAAAATCGGCTTGGGCAGATCCAGCATAGTATCGCGAACCACGCTGTAAAAGCTCACTTACAGTAGTGTTATAGTATTGGTCTAGAGGCAAAGTCTGCAAATTACCGCCAGCTCCGTTGATTCTAATTTCTGCAGGTACTGAACTTGGTACTTCTGTCCTCGGTATGTTGACTGCCACCCAAAAATCTCCTGAAGGTGCTCTTTTAATATTATCAGGCCTTCCTGGAAATTTGGCCACAACTTCAGACGTAAAAGCTCGGGTCCCACGTAGCCAAAATCTTCGAGTTCTGTAAGCTATGGTCTCAGCTACAAGTAAATACGAGCGATCTGAACTGATTGCAACACCGTTTGCCCCAGAAAGGCCACTTAGTAGCACTCTGACTTTTTTACTTCTGCAATCGTACTTTAGTAACCTTCCTGTTGAGTCATTGGCAGCAATTGCGTCTAGGATTTGGCTGCAAGGATTATACAAGTAGTAGTAGTAGTTGTTCTTGTTGTTGTTATTATGATTATTATGATTATTATTATTATGATGATGATTATTATTATTATTATTATTATTATTATTATTATTATTATTATTATTATTATTATTATTATTTATTATTATTATGATTATGATTATGATTATGATTATTATGATTATTATTATTATTATAATTATTATTTTGTGTGGATAAATTAAGGCTAGCTAGAGGCACACCCCAATATACAATCGGTAACATATTAATAAAAACAGTTCATCTCATATGAGCCTCTGAACTTTTGGGTCTTTCTTAGTTTTGTCCCTTGAATTTTAAAATATTTTACATTGTTCTTGAACTTTGAATTAATCCCGCTTAAGTCATTTGTTAAATTGTCTATTAAAAACATACGACAAAATAAAAGGTCAAGTGTAGTTGTGGGATCTTTTCCATTTGGTTTTAATAGATACTATAACATAAAAATTACGTGACTGCACTATCCTTTTTTATAAGTGTGTTTCTAATAGAAATTCTAACTAAACGGATTACTTGGGATTAATTGAAAACTAAAGAGAGAACGTGAGAGTTTTTAAAGTTTATAAGATAAAGTGATCAGAAGGACCCTAAAATTCAAGACGTGCTAGTGAAAATAATCCGAACAAAATATATGTAGTGTATGTATGTATGTGTGTGTGTATATATACATGCTTGTGTGGGCACGCGTAGTTGTATTATTTAAGAATTGACAAGATTTTAATTGAAAAAATGATTATATCTATATTGCGTATTTATTTAATGTTTTTGCTTTTTTTTTGGCTGAAAAGTGTATTTATTTATTGTTAGTCAATTATTATATTAACTAAAAGAAAAAAAAAAGATA
Organism: Morus notabilis; assembly: GCF_000414095.1. Lineage (NCBI taxonomy): Eukaryota > Viridiplantae > Streptophyta > Magnoliopsida > Rosales > Moraceae > Morus > Morus notabilis. The sequence goes on along the minus strand of NW_010361828.1, from coordinate 12,343 downwards.
GAAAAGAATACATGAACAATACCATTTTGCTAATTCTAGGCATATAGCTTCACATAAATCCACAATTAACTCTATCTTAAGATGTTGATTTCAAATTCCCCAATCCGGGGTCCATAAAAAATTAATTGAAACAAATTGGAAAAAATAAATGAATGAAAGTAAAAGTTTTAACTTTGCTAGGGGAATACCTTTGCAAGAATTTTGAACTGAAATCTGTGAAATAAACGTCTCCAGTATGTTGATCAACACTCAAACCGTTAAGAAATCTGAAGGGTGTTCCTTCTGCAGCAGTAGCAAGTCCGGTTGCAAGTCCTCCATTTGGTCCAACCACAAACAACCCTAGAAAAGCATCAGCAATAAATAGCATATTCTTCCTGTGGAAGAATTCAATACCTAATGGTCTCCCACAAATAGGACGCAAAGCCGGATCATTTGTTCCATCACAAAGAGCCTTGGACCTGAATAAAAAGTTCAAAATCACAAAGCATTAATATGGATATCTTTTGGTTCGCTGTTCGAATTGGAGTGATCCGGTTTGAATTGTAGAATCTGAATTGTGGTAATTAAAATTGCGATTTTGAACTGGAGTTTGCATACTCAAATAGATTATAATTTGAATTGGAATAAAATCATAATTGTGTTTGGATATATAGTGTTAAAAAACTCATTAGAGTTTTGTAATAAGTGTTATTAAATCTCATTGCAAATTAATGACATATTTAACTATGCAATATGGATGGAGATTTATTCTTCTTTTCATTATGAATATATAGAAAAAAAATCATCTCAATTGTAGTTGAAATAAAGAAGTTATCACATTTTTAAACTTGAGGTTGAAGAGAGAGAATATAAAAGATAATTGTATTTGAACTGTTCACACTAATCCGGATGTTTTTAGTAAAAATATTTATTTAAGAATGTTGAATTTTGTTATCTTGTTTTATTGGTATTAAGTTCATTGATGTTGTTTTAATAATTCAGATTTTGTTAATTTTTAACATTTATTTTGTTAATGTGGATATTTTTAATTTTTGATTTAGTTATTTTGGTAATAAAAAAAAAAAAATTTATGTTAATTAATAATGTTAATTGAAGTATAAGATTAGTTTAGAAATATTTTTTTATTGCGTTTATTTTAGGATTATGTTAGGATTAGGTTAGAACTATATTAGACTTGAGTTCATTTTAGGGTTTTGTTATGATAAGTTTGGTTATTTACATTAATTGTTTAAAAAGTATATTATTTACTTCAAAAACTTTTCAAAAATATGTTATTTGCCTCCTTAGGCCTCTTTTGTTTAAGGATTTATTATATAGTTGGATAATAGGTTACTTTATTTTTTCTAAAAAATATATATATGGGAGTTTGATCTCTATATATAGGAAACTGATAGGGTTCTTAGCAACAATGAAAAAAGCGAGAGACGAAAGACAGTCACTAGATAATTAGTTGGAAAATAGTGCGATAACAGTAGTGGCAATGACCAAATAATTTGGCGATGATGGAGTATAGCCTGGTAGACCAAAATTTTTGCAATAAAATTGTACCCCAAAAGCTAAGCTTTTTCAAAGAATTACCAAGACGTTATTTCTCGTTTAAACTTGGGGTCATTCAATAGGATCTCCTATCAGTGATGCAAATTTTAAACTATTTAGATTATCAAAATCACATCAACATAATATTATATAAATCTGTCAAAAAAGAGACCTACAAAATATCCTTAAATTTGCCGTATGATATTACTAAAATTGAATTACATTACAAACAAAATATATATTACCTATTCCGCGATGTGTAAGCAAAATCGACGAAACCTGTCGTATGTTCATCATATCTAACAATCCTTCCATCAGAGATGCCTGTATATGGTCCTCTACCGAGGGAGTCGAAAGTGATAGATTCAGGACCTACTGAAGTTGTTGGCAAATAAAGCTTCCGAAAAGTTGATATTTTCTGAGAAAGAACAATACAATTAGAGGGAACAGAGAGGAGAATTAGGAGAATGAAGAACATGGTTACTGTTTAATTAAAATCCAAATTGTCTAGAATTGAATGAAGAGGCATAGCAATCCGCGCAGTTTTTATAGCTACTATAACTAATAGATAGATATTTCTTTATTCGTTTGATTGAATAATATAATAGAGCCATTAATAATTTTATTCTCTGGCAAGGTGTTAATTACTAAAAGTATGAAACCTTTTTCTTTCAATTAATATTAAATCCTGTGGTCATCGGTTTATTTCTCTTACTGACTCTTTTTTTTTTTTTTTTCATTTTTTTCTTTCTAATTATATTTAAATGAAGAGTTTGTTATTGGTATCTAGAAATTATTTGATGAAGTGATCAATAGAGCATATACGTAAAACATTAGTAGTAGCAAGCATAAACTTGCGGTAACCGTACACCTGACTCCAGCACAGTATTGAGTCTGAATCCTCCCCAAAAAAAAAAAAAAAAAAAAAAAAAAAAAAAGAAGAAGTGTATATAGGCATTAGCCAGATGGGTTAATGAGTGTCGATATGACTATTTCCGCTTAATATTATCCATTCCAACTGAAAAAAGAGAAAAAAGTCTAATTAGATATAATGACAAGGATAGCATAGCAACATTAATCCTAATTATTGTGGCATATGTGGACTTCTCAAATTATTGATATTCGGCTGCAATTCATCGGATTTTATTTTCTCTCTGCTTTAAATCTTTGATCATGGTGTACAATAACAACATACTGCAAGATCCAAGGTTCTGGATTCTCGCTATGAATAAATTCTTTTTTTTTTTTTTTTTAAACGTGACGGGATTAAATCCATAACCCCTATTCAAATTCTAACCCACTCAAACCCCCTAATGCCACTAGACCAAGAGGTCTTACGCAATAAATTCCTGTTTTCAAACTTATATTCCCATAAATAAAGAAAATTTTATATCTAATAAGATCAATATAAGAGAAAAAGAATTACGAAGAATGTCTTGCTCATTTTGCCAACCTTCCTTAATTGTTAGAATAGTTTTACCTTCATGGCAAAAAAAAAAAAAAAAAAAAAAAAAAAAAAAAAAAGTTAAAATCTTTGGGAGCTTACATATGGAGCTTTGAAAAGTTCAGAGGAGTTGGTAGCTAATATCTTTGGGGAGAGGATTTTCTTATAATTAATCTTCAGTTCAAGAGTAGAATGTGACCAAGTCTGGGCTTCTGGTCAATTAATTGTACAATAACATAAAATAATGAGAGTACAAAATAAGATGGCATTAAATTTCAATTTTTATAAGCAGAAGTCAATAAATGGGCAGGGTTTAATTATTGTTTAATCAATTGAAAATATTGTAGTATCGGGATATTGGCGTTCCACTAAGTATTTGATATATAGGGTTTACTCTTGAAGAGTTACTGGGTCATTTTGTTAGAATTCTATTGACAAAGATATTACTATAAATTTGCGTATACTCTGAAAACTTTTGATGGTGAAAATCAAAATATTCAAGCTCTGAATGGTGATTAAGATAGGTTTAAAAAGGATGACAAAGGTGATAAGGATACAAAGATTTGATTTCAGACGAGAGTGATATAATTGATATAACTACTGAAATAAGATGAATTAGTTGATGATAATATTTTTACTTCAATATATGATAAGTCATGAATATCAAAATAACTCAATGATTACCAGATTACTCTGCTCATAAAAAGATGAAAAAATTGTAGCATTAGGTTCTTGGAATAAATTGAATGAACTTGGAAAATTGAGGAAAACAAATTGAACAATTACCCTAGAAAACAACCTTATAAACTAACAATTCATAGAGGGAAATGTTGGGATCGATGCCAAAAATTATATGATGTTATGATTCGGTGCCAGGTTTTCTATTTGCAATTTCTCTGATTAAAATTTATAAAGTTCTATTTAAGAAAAATTTGACAATTCCCAAAATAGATATTTGACTTTTGAGATTAAAAACAAAACAGATAAGACGAGTTTTTTCTTTCCCTTCCTTCTTACTTATGTGTAGCGGCTGGCGCACTCATCACTTTTTTAAAAAGAGACTAAAGTGTCACCTACTAAATAATTAAGGGACTATCAATGCAAATTATTCTTCATTTATTTTTAAATGTTAAAAATAAAAGGGCAACTTCAACTATGATTCTATCTCTTAGCACTATAAAAAGTGAGTTTGTGATCCTTCTTATTGTATGTGATCCTTCTTATTGTTTTCACGTCGTTCACTTAGTACCAAAATTGGTGTGGAATATCTAAGGATTTAAAAGAGACAAACAGTTCGTTATTAGATGAATTTTAAAATTATTTATCTAATCGGACAATGATAAAATTCTTATTTTCACTTCACATATATGCATAAGTTAATATATTTGTAGTTGCTCGTTCAAAGTTTTTGAGAAAATTTTTGAAACCAACAGAAAGGCTTCAATTTGAGGAAATGACTGCGTTTTCTAAAAGATTTCTCCATCTGAAGTAATGATCAAGCCAAACGTTGTTCTTCATTCTAAATTGGCTTTTGTACAATCTTTGAACAAATTTAAGAAAAAACACACAAAGAAAAGGATGCACAAGGAAGCTAAGGGTCATTTTGTCTAGTGTCTACAATGGGTAGGAATTCCTAAAGCCTCGACCTACAAATAACTACCGAAAACGTCTTATATTCAATCATCAGATTTGTACAAAAAATTATATGTTTTATATACTTTTTAAATCATATATAATTTTAATCAGATCAAATAATCAGAAACTGACTCTGTGTAGGAAAGCCATACAAGATAAAAACCCTATTTTGAACTATAGGCTTTTAATTTTCACAAAGATATTTAGGCTACGGATTCAGATTTTTGATTAGGCTACCCACCATTTTCATAAAGATATTGTCATTTTATACTTTTTTTTGAGTTTTGTATTAATTTGGTTTTCTTGATTGTGTCTTGGTCTACCGAATAGTTCTCTAAAGATTTTATTGTTATTATAAATGTTTTGGACTACTGATGCACGTTTTGATATGTACTAATCTACCAATTATTTTTGTAAAGACATTCTCATTTTATTTTGATTATGATTTATGTGTTGAACTACCAATCATTTTCGCAAGGATTGTATCTTTTTATTTTTTTTAATTATAATTTAGGATGCCAATCTTTTATAAAACAACTGTATTGTCATTTGTTTCGATTAAAATGTATTGTCTGTTTCGATTATTTTATCCATCAACTTATCCATCACTTTCGCAAAGATACATTTTTATTTCAATTTTTTCTTCCAACAGCTAAACGTGCGCTAACCAAAGGGTGTTCGAGAAGGGGCCCGGCAAAACAGCAAATTTGAACAGATGTGGATAAATGAATATTTTGAAAAATCAATTTGGAAATGATTTCATAAAATCCCTAAATCAAGGGATATAATCTTATTATTATAGACAATAACTACGCATATTGTATTAATATATATACATGAATCATGATCAACCGTTTTATAGTTTCAAAAAGAAAAAAAAAAAAAAACATGTACTTCAAAATTTGAAAAATCTGCCATTAAAACAATATATTTTAAGAAATCATAAATTTTTTAAATAAAGATCTTTGTGTAATTATTTCACAGGTAGATATGGGTGCCAATCTTACTCGGCATGGTACTTGACTCTGTCCGATCTATAATATCAGAATAAAAACGATAAAATCGATATCGACATAACTAAAAGCTATCAAAACGTTTAATCATCTAACTAAAAAAAAAATCATTTAACTAATTAGTTGGGTACCCACAAATAATATCCATCAAACAAATTTGTTGGCATGTGCACTAATAAATATGCTAAGCCCGTCCCTCAATTTATTAATATAAAATTAAATTAAAAAAAAGATTTGATTAAAGGAGTTAAATCACGAATAGTTCCTGAATTTTTTTTCCCTTTAAAAATAGTCCTTTTAGTTGATTTTGAATTATGAATAATTCATGAACTCAAAAAGTGTTTCATAAATAGTTTTTCTGTTAAATTTTAAATGTAAATTGTTAATTTTGTCTCACAAAAGATTCCTAACATATCATCTCTCTAATAAATTTAATCCCTAAACTTAAAAAAAAAAGAAGAATATGTCAAAATTAGTTCATTTTTTAAATAGATAGCTGTGAAATTATATCAAATTTTGTCCCAAAACTAAAAAAGAAAAAAAAAAGAAAGAAAAAACTAGTGATTATATTTACACTCATTAATTTTCTAAATAACTTGATATAAAAATAATATTTTTTATTTTTCTTATATTAATAGATAAAATAATGTTAATGTTATAAAATAATCGTGTGGTACACTTTGTGTACTGTGAATAGTAATTTGCAGTTAATTTCTTTTACTCTTGTTTATGGAAACTTTTCTCCTTGATTTAGCGTTGAAAGATTCTACCGAATGGGCAAGATATATTTGAGTATTGTCTTCTTGGTTGAATTTTAAATGTATTGGGCTTTAATGTTTCGTTTTGTTTTGAATTAAATTTGTTTGTAATTTTTTTTTTCATAGAGATTTGTTTTTTTACTAAGAAAATAAAAAAATAAAGTGACATATTAGGAGATAAAAGGGTTGAAATAGATAGAATACAAAAGATATTTATGAAAGTATACGTTTTAAAAGTTATTATTATCAGAATAAGAACATTTATTAATATGGTCGTGCAAATACAATCACTTAAAAAAATTATCAAAGTTAATAAATAGATAAAAAAAATTTAAATATGTGTAGCAAAAAAATTAATTTTGGTATTTTTTTTTTAATTTTAAGAACTTTATACATTTGGAAACTTCTCATATTTAATATTTTTTAATTAGTTTTGACATATTCTTTTCTTTTTTGGGGTTAGGGATTAAATTAGTACAACTTTTAACATATGGACTGTTTTTAAAGAGATAAAATAGTTTAGTGACCTTTTATGAAATAAAGTTAACAGTTTCTATATAAAAATTAACAGAGAGACCAATAGGTATGAGATACTTTATAATAAGCTCAAGGATTATTCATGAGACAAAATTGATTATAGAGAGTAATTCTAGAGAGAAAAGAGAGTTTAAGTACTAATTTAACTTTTAATTAAATGACGAGAATAAACAACTATTATCAGCACGGATAAGTGCATCGCAATTAAGTTAGCACTCCCTTAACCACGCAATATCGCACCCTAAAAGCTCTTCAATCTAATTAATCAAATAAAAAAAAAAAGTAAAAGATAACGTTCTTAGAAATAAAAGCAAAGCAAAAGGCAAGATGAAGCAAAAACAAATGCACTAGACAAACCCATGAGCGGCGGAATATAAAGCCGAAAAGCATTTTCATAAAGATAGCATTTTCATAGCGTTACAAGATAAAAACACTATTTTTATATATAGGCTTTCATTTTCATAAAGATATTTAGGCTACGGATTTAGATTGTTGATTAGGCTACCCACCATTTTCATGAAGATATTGTCATTTTATACTTTTTTTTGAGTTTTGTGTTATTGATTTGATTTTCTTGATGGTGTCTTGGTCTACCGAGCAGTTCTATAAGGATCATGTGATTTTATTGTTATTATATATGTTTTGGACTACCGATGCACGTTTTTTTTTTTTTTTTTTTTTTGATCAAAAGGTACCGATGCACGTTTCGATATGTTCTAAGCTACCAATTATTTTTGTAAAGAGATTCTCATTTTATTTTGATTATTATTTATGTGTTGGACTACCAATCATTTTCGTAAGGATTTTATCTTTTTATTTTTTGATTAGGATTTAGGATACCAATCTTTTATAAAAGAAATGTATTGTCATTAGTTTTGATTAAAATTTATTGTCTGTTTCGATTATTTTATCTATCAACTTATCCATCTGTTTCCCAAAGATACATTTTTATTTCAATTTTTTCTTCACACAGCTAAGCGTGCGCTAATCAAAGGGCGTGCGAGAAGTGGGGCGAAACAGCAAATTTAAACAGATGATGGAGAAATGAATATTTTTGAAAACCAATTTGAAAATGATTTCATAAAATCCCTAAATCAATGGATATAATCTTATTATTATAGATAATAACTACACATATTGTATTAGTATATATACATATATCATAATCAACCGTTACATATTTTCTAAAAGACATAAAAAAACATATATACTTCAAAATTTGAAAATTCTGCCATTAAAACAATATATTTTAAGAAACCATACATTTTTTTTTGAAAGAGAAACCTGCATTTTTTTAAAGAAAGGTCTTTGTGTAATTATCTCACAGGTAGATATGGGTGCAAATCTTAGGACCCGTTTAATTTACTGATTCGAGTTTTTAATTCGAGTTGAGATGTGATTTTATGTTAGAGTTTTTTACTGTAACAAAAAAATTAAATGTGATTGTTTCTTAGAGCTTTTTACTGTAGCAAAACTCAAATTCTAAACTCGAATCAATTAAATAAACGGGGTCTTAATTAGCATGATACTTGACTCTATCCGATCTATAATATAAGAATAAAATCGATAACGATATATCTAAAAGCTACCAAAAAAATTAAAAAAATCTAACTAAAAAAAAGTCATATAACTAATTAGTTGGGTACCCACAAATAATATCCATCAAACGAATTTGTTGACGTCCATGGATAAATATGCTACGCCCATCACTCAATTTGTTAACATTAAATAAAATTAAAAACAATCTTTTTTAATTAAAGGAGTTAAACCATGCATAGTCCCTGAACTTTTTTCTCTCTTTAAAAATAATACTTTTAGTTAATTTTGAATTATAAATAGTCTCTAAACTGAAAAAATGTCTTATAAATAGTCATTATGTTAAATTTAAATGAAAACCGTTAACTTTATGATTCTTTAAAAACAGTCATTGTAGTTAATTTTGAATTATAAATAGTCCCTAAATTCAAAAAATGTCTCATAAATAATTGCTCTGTTAAATTTAAATGGAAATCATGAACTTTATCTCATAAAAAGTTCCTCTAAATTTTCTCTCTTTAGAAATAGTCCTTGTAACATGAGAGAAGCAAGGGGGTCAACCTTTCTCAAATATACAACATGGATTCTGGCAATGTAGTTGGACTCTCATGTCGATCCGAATGAAGCATCCTTTCCACGGAGGTAAATCTTTGCCCGCTAGGCAAGAGGATAGCAAGTGTGAGATCCAACGGTGAACAGCTGTCGAAAAGAAAAACCGCCTGAAAGTCCGAGGACCTTTAGTACCGTACCCTACCCCCGAACCAGTAGCTTTCGCGCCAAGCAAGACCGCCCTTGTCCCTTTCCTTTCTCCATTCCGCCCCCTTCTTTCTTTGTTCCAATAGAGTCTAAGGCAAAGCAACATTTCGAAATGACAACATCGAAGATATATACATGGTCACGGTTATCCGGGACTGCGTTCCAGAAAAAGTGGCCTGCTTGAAAGAAAGGGCGGGCACTCTCGTGTTTCAACCCCACTATACTATGAATAGTTGTGGGGTACTGTGTACTTACAGCCTTTACAATAAGCAAGTGAATGGGGCCGGTGTGTGGTGAACGGAACGGTTCATCAAGCCATTTCTCGCCTCAACCCCTACCCTAAATAGGAAGAGGGGTACTTTACAAATAGGGGGTAATTGCTTCGCACCTGCCCACTCGATACCTTATTGGAGCTTTGTACCTAGTACAGAGGAGTGGAGAGAAGAAAATGGCATATCAGACTAGCTGCACTCGGGACGTCAAGGGTGCTCAAAATCAGTGTTGATGCTGTTGTGTTTCCGGGTAGATCCAATATTGGGATTGGAGGTCTGATACGGAATGTAGAAGGCTGTGTATTGGGTGCATTTTCGGAAAAGAATGCCGGGTCAATTCTCTTCGTTTATAGCAGAATGCCTTGCTATCAGAGGACTTCTTTTCGCCACAAAGAAAATGGGTTTTGGGTATCTACAGTGGAGACTGATGCTTTGAATGCTGTAAGTGCGATTAATGGAAACCAAAGTTGTGCTGCGGTAGATTCAATCATCGTTCGCTTCGCGAATTCGAGTTTTCAATTTGAGTTGAGATGTGACATTTTCTGAGAACTTTTAACTGTAGCAGAAAAAATTAAATATGACATTTTTTTAGAGCTTTTAACTGCAGAAATCTAAAACTGTAAACTTAAATCGGTAAAGTAAACAAGGCATAAGGATATTCTAGTCCTAATGTTGGAAGTTGGTGGTGGCTCTTGCATCCATATTCATTGCCAGAGTAATATGGCTACCCACCCACTAGCACATTTAGCTTTATCGTTGCATCCATGTCCTAATGTTGGAAGTTGGTGGTGGCTCTTGCATCCATATTCCTTGCCAGAGTAATATGGCTACCCACCCACTAGCACATTTAGCTTTATCGTTGTACGAAACCCGTTCGTAGTTTGGTATTTTTTTCTAGTTGAATTCGTCGTTTTGTTTCAGCAGATTTGGCTGAACCAGATTAATAAAAGACTCATGTTTGCTTTCAAAAAAAAAAAAAAATTATCATTTTGATACTAGTGTTACATAGACCAAATAGTGCTTTTTTTTTTTTTTTTTTTTTTTTTTTTTTTTTTTTTTTGTTTTTTTTTTTTTTTTTTTTTTTTTTTTTTACGATTATTCATGAGTTCTTATATTTTTGAAAAATGTTGAATTACTTTATGGAGCCGCAACTCCTCAGACATATGGGTGGGACCCATGCCCCTGTGGGATTCACATGTGGCCCACTTCATGTATTTAAGGGGGGAGTTGAATGGTTCTGCGGAGCCGTTTAGCAATGTTCTATATTTTTTTTTTCCTTTTATTTTAAGCAAATCATGTTGCACACAAAAATCTCCGTATTGAGGTCACCGTTTTCATTCTCATATTTCAATTACCATTATCTAGTGTTTCATGGACAAAATAAGTTTTTATGTACGTACCATCATTCACAAATTCCATTTCATAGCTAGTTTTTTCCCTTCATTTTTAAGCAAATCACGTTAGCACACAAAAATTTTTATATTGAAGTCACCGTCTTATATTTTATGTTCCAATAACCATAGCCTCGTACGTGTTTTTGCTATTTTTACACAGAAAATTAAATTTTTATAGTTTTCCCTTATTTTAATGAAATCTCTTGATCTTGTCAGTTTTGCATTGTACGTTAAAGTTTCACGTGTCTTCATTAACAATTCTTGTGAGGTAAATTTTTTTCCCTTCAATCTCATTATTTAGGGCTCATTTGGTTGGAAAATTCAAACCTAAATCATGATTTTGCTACAGTATATTTGATCTCACATAGAGTTTGAATTTTAAAATTTTCTCTCTCACAAAATTCCTGTCAATGAACCATGGTTCTAGTATAAACCCTCCAATCAAACGAGCCCTTAATACTTAAATAGGAAAATATTCATATTGAATTCACCGTTCCTAATGTTAGAGAAAATTACCATAATTTAATGTAATTTTTATTATTACATTAGTAATATAAATCTTCACATACCTTCATTAATGATTCATGTGTGTTAATTGTTTTTTTCAAGGGAATTTCATCTGTTGTAAATTGGTGTACTCATTTTATCACAAAACGATGTTGAGAACAAGAAAATTTGCATGGTGAAGTCACCTTTTTTCTTCTCAATATACAATTGAGTGCCCTCTTTTAATTATATTTTCTTGTATGAATTAGTGCACAAATTTCAATTATTTTTAAACTTTTACATATTAATTGTGCAAGTTTCAAATAGGTTTTCATGACTTTCGCATTTCTGAAATTAAGCATGGTTTCCACACACACACACACACACACACACATATATATATATATATATATATATATTTAAATTGATCTGCCCGGTTGATGAGAATATAATACAACGGCCTAAATCCTTTACGAGAACGATATAATTCTAATAACATGGACCAAAGTAAGTGAGACGTAGCGTAATTATATTGAAATAGCAGCAAGCCAAACTTTTATTGAAATAGTTGTACTAATTAATAAATTGGGGATGGATTTCCATCAAGTTATAACGACAGATCTCAAGCTTCTTTTTTATATCGTTTTAGTAGTAGCAAGGAAATATATAATTAATCATATTAGGATTTGGCAAGCTGGCCTATATCTTGTCGAAAACCCAATTGAACTTCAAGTGTTGAAAACACCAACAAAATTCTCCTGGATGGATCCAACATAGTATCGTGAGCCACGCTGTAAAACCTCGCTTACCATACCGTTATAGTATCGGTCTAGAGGCAAAGTCTGCAATTTTTTGCCAGCTCCATTGATTCTTATTCCTGTCCTTGGTATGTTCACTGCTACCCAAAAATCTCCTGAAGAAGCTCTCTTAATATTATCAGGCCTTCCTGGAAATTTTGCCACAACTTCAGACGTAA
>NW_010361827.1:0-617 GCF_000414095.1 Morus notabilis | reverse complement strand
GAGGCCGGCCGCTTACCTTTTTTCTTCTTTCTTTCTTTTTTTTTTTTTTAAGTAAATTATAAGAGAGAATAATCAAAAAGACGTTTGATTTACGGATTTAGAACTATTATTCAAAATTATTCTCAATTTACATGTATTTTGTGAGAAAAAATATTATAATGAGCCACGAATCATGATTCGAACCATAGCACGAATCTTTATACTAAATACCCTACAAATCAAAGTTTGCTAGTATATCCTAACTATGCTGGCACCTATTAGCAAGCTCATCCTACGTCAAACCCTCCGCACGAATTTTTTATACCAAAAAAAAAAAGATAAATTCAGCCCGAAGGCAAATTACCCAGCCGAATTTATCAGTACAGAGAAAGATATCAGCCCTAAATCTAATGTTTTTTTTGGCCCAATTCCAACGTTTTCTTTGACCACGGCTATTTTTAGACACACACAACACAAGCCCAATCCCAACGTTTTCTCTCGCCAATGATAATGGGCTTAATTGCAAGAACCCCAACGTCACTAACCCGGTCACCCCAAGCATATCTGAAGTAATCCGAAGGGTTACAGGTTTGTTGGTTTAAAGAAGTGTTGTGGCTCAAATCTTTCTCAGCCCGCAC
>NW_010361826.1:0-560 GCF_000414095.1 Morus notabilis | reverse complement strand
GATTTCGTGGTAGGGTTGCCTAGAAAATCCGATAGTAACGTTGCGATTTGGATAATCGGAAACTGATTGACAAGATCTGCACATATTTGCTGATCAAACTCAGTTATTCTATTAAGAGACCGCCATTTCACGAGTGTACATGACGTAATGGGGTCAAGTTAAAGTTTAGTACAGCTTCCCACCGCAGACATATGGCCAACCTGAGAAGACCATCCAGACCCTAGAAGATATGCTGAGAGCATGTGTTATGGATTTTAAAGAGAACTGGGATAGGAAGTTACCTTTGATAGGGTTTTCCTATAACAACAACTATCACACGTCAATAGGAATGACACCTTTCGAAGCTCTATACGGAAGAAAATGCAGGTCCCAAATTCACTAGTATGAACCTGGGGAAAAGCATCTAGAAATAGTATACTTTATCAGGAGAACCACAGAGGATGTGAGGCTTATCACAAAGAGGTTCGATACAACTCACAGTCGCTAGAAGAGCTATGCGGATAAATGCCGCAGACCTATAGAGTTTTAGGTAGGAGACTTAGTTTCCTGAAGATGACACC
>NW_010361825.1:762-877 GCF_000414095.1 Morus notabilis | reverse complement strand
TTAAAAAAAAAACAAGAAAAAAAAAATTAATTAAAAAAATAAAAAAGAGTCGCTTAGGGTGAATGCCTCGGTATAGAAACGAGCTAGGGAGATTTGCTCAACGTCCAGATTTAGA
>NW_010361825.1:0-222 GCF_000414095.1 Morus notabilis | reverse complement strand
AATCTATGTCCCCACCATGGATATGAAAGTTGGCGCCTCGTAAGCTATTTCTATGATGGACTCACAATCCGAGAGCGCCAATTTGTTGAGATGATGTGCAATGGAGATTTTCTCTAGAAGGATCCTGACGAAGCTATCGAGTACCTGAATGAGTTAGTTGAGTAAGCTCATACTTGGATTGGGCCGAGTGCTACTAAGAGCACCAGTAGGTCCCGACCAGTT
>NW_010361824.1:0-1428 GCF_000414095.1 Morus notabilis | reverse complement strand
CATTTTAGCCATTATTTCATCAAAATTGCTAAAATTGGTTCAGGTTTGTACAGAGGTAAGACCTGCATTGGATGAGGAACTTCCGTCCCCATATATCGAGGAATTTAGGTATGCTTCTAAAGTTTTCTGGCTGGGGATGTATTTACACGGCAAACCGGGAATCCTTATTTCAGTTAGTAATGCTATTGTTTTGGCAGATATGCTCTGGATGCAGAAATTCTTAAATACATTGCTGAAGCTTATCCTAAAGGTGTCTGCTCGATTTACTGTGTGAGCGGAAAAGATGTGGAGGGTCCCAGATCTGATTTTGAACTTGTGGTGGTGATATCTGCTTCTAGGCACAGTCCACAAAACTTCTGGTGTGATACTAGTTAAAAGAATGCAATTTTCAAAGGAACTTTTTCTGTTTCTGCTGGTGATGCAGGATTGTGGTTTGAGTAGGATCTGTCTCCTGGTCAATTATTGCTTGTGGAAGTGTATATATACCTTTTTAGTTTTACATTTTAGCTCACCATTTAAAATTCAAATACATATTATCTTAGAGAGCAGATTTCATTTTTTGACAAAATTCTTTTTGACATGATTGATAGCAATGGTAGCTGGCGTTCGGTATGGAACATTGAGTTCAAAGATGACATACAAGTAGTTGATTTAAAGGGAAAATTGCAGGTATTTCGTAATAAGTGACTGCTTCGTCTCTCAATATAAATTTGTATGCAATAGGGATAGCATCATATTCAAAATCAAGTGAGAGTTAATCGTTTTTCCATCACTTGAACCCTTTTCTTTTCATCTTAGTCATATACTTGGTACTTTCTTCTTTCAGGTGGGTGCCCATTATTTTGAGGAGGGGAATGTGCAGCTAGACGCTAAACATGAATGCAAAGATTCAACTATCATTCAGGTCGGCTAATATTACATTATTTTGTTACTGAAATATTTCTTGTTTGGTTACCACTTGATACATCTTTCAGTGTTAATCCGTACTCTATGATTGCTATGTCTTATTATGTTTCAGGCTGCTGAAGAATCTGCAATTAGCATAGCCAGCATCATCCGCCACCATGAGACAGAATACTTGTCATCTCTTGAGGTTCATAATAAATTTTGCTTTGTTAAAGCTTGTCTTTTTCATAATTTTTTGCTAACATATTTGCATGGACAGGCATCCTACTCAAACTTGCCAGATACCACTTTCAAGGTACTGGCCTTAAGTAGTTGCTTATCGCAATTTCTTCATGATGAACCAACTTAGATTGTACCATCTCAAAATCTATATGCCCCACCCCCACTCCCATTCTTGTGTTCTTGTCTTGTGTTGTGTTAGTTATGGTTCTTCGTGAATGTTAGGATCCTGAAAATCTATGCTTCATTACCATTACTAGAAATGGAAAATTACAAGATAGATGGGCGGTTTCGAGGACCCCC
>NW_010361823.1:0-2273 GCF_000414095.1 Morus notabilis | reverse complement strand
GCCTTAAGATTTTTGCTATAGCCTATAAGTAAGAGAGGGGATGTCTCTGTTAGATAGTATTTAACATTTTTAACTACTAATAACTATTGTTATTTTAACGAGTCTATATATATTCATAATAATTTTATAGCGCGCATTATGTGCGCACGACTTATACAGTTAAAATTTTAATTCAACGGTTAAAATAACATTCTTATCAATAGTTAAAAAGTGATTTTTTTTAATCATGCGGACACCCCTCAACTATTTAAATTTGGCCATTTGGTCCTTATACTTTTTTTTTTCTTGACAATGGACCCATTTTATTTAAAATATTTGCTATTGAAGTCCAATTGAAAGCGAAGTTTCTTTTGTTACAATTCTGATCACGTGAAAAGTGTAGTCAGGATGGATCTGTTAAGGACAATGAAGCTCATTTATCACGATCCACTTAAGGTGAAAAATGACTTTCATTGCTTCTAAAAACACTCGCATGTGCATCACGTTATAAGAATAAAATAGTAGAAAATATGTCAATATAAAAAGCTTAATAAAATATATATGCTAATTTTTAGTTATAGAAATTAATAGGTCATAACTTGTCAAGTTATAGTTTATAACCAGATAAGTTATGAACAAACTTGTCAAGTTATGATTCATAGTCAGATAAGTTATGGACAATTATAGATAATAACTTGTCAAGTTATGATTTATAACCAGACAAGTTATGAACGAAAATAGTAATTTAGCCTATTAATTTTAATTCATTTTAAGTCTTGGTCTATTTTTCTCTTTTTTCCTAAAAAAAAAGATAGACAATATTTTTAATTGGGCCTTAATTGCAAATAGATCAATTGTCAAGAAAAAAAAAAGAATGAACTAAATTATCAAATTCAAAAAGTTAATAGAGGTGTTCATCTAAAGAATAATAAAAAAATAACAGTTTTTCTAATAGAAGTTTGAGGCGGGATCAAATAACACGAATAATTTCTTTAATTTTTTTCAATGAAAAACAAAATTAGGGTAATATCATGCACGCGCGTAGGATGAGGATGGGGATGAGCATGCTAAAGTTTGACAATCGTACACATAACTTTTGTTAAGTAAACATTTAAAATAATGTTTAAATAAGGCCGCAGATGTGTTTATAGCTGATTCCTCCCCAGCCCCCACGTTCTGCTGGTGGTGGTGGTGGTGGGAGTGTTGTAATAGGCGACGCGCATGCCGAGGAGAGGCTGTCTGCCTTTAAAACCCCGGGGGGGTTTTTTTTTTTTTTTTTTTTTTTTTTTTTTTTTTTTTAAAGAAGAATAATTATTTACCTTTAGGATTAGAGTACATTCTTCTTAAAGTCCTCAACCGACCCGCGCCTCTTTTAGTAATCATTAATCATCATTCGTATTATAATTATATAATTATTTTTTTGTAATGCTAAAATGTCGTTTTTATATTGAAGTAGTACTCTAATTCTCCATTTAGTTGGGACATGTTTCTTAAATTGTAGTTAAATTTGAATCGAATAAAATATAAAATTATGTAAATTTACTATAGACATTCATTAACAATAGAAAGTATTTTAAACTATAAAGCCATTGAAAGCTTACTTTGGGAGGTGGAGGGACGTTATTTCTATTGTTTTTTTTATAATTAAGAGGATATTTAGTTGGAGGATTCAAACCATGATTTGAATCACGATTCATGGTTCACTATAGTATTTTTTTTCACAAAAAAATACACGTAAATCGAAAATGATTCTAATCTATGAACTAAACGTCTCATAAGTTTCAATTCATGATATGCATACGTGCTTTTGAATTGCTTCATGATATTTTTATCCTCCAAACAGTTTAAAAAACACGTATCAAATTTTGACACTATTTTAATCAAAATGGAAAAGCATTTGGTACAACTATTAGAGTTTAAACCATAGCTATTCTATAGAATTTTCATTTTAATTGTAATTGGATGAAAGTCTGCTAATGCTAACTTACTAATATTTTCCTCTAAAAAAACATTTTATTGTTTTTGCTAGAATTTAGATCATATCAAACTCAAAGGGTAGGAAATCAGATAAAAATCTGCTACTTCTGAAGTGGACACAACTGAGGTACCTTACAAAAGAAACAATTTTTATTTTCTTAATGGGACATTTTCTTATATGTTAACGTACCGATAAATTAAGTTTATTATTTGTAAAATTTGTATAAAATTACATAAAAATAAAAAAAATATACAAATTTAATTATTAAAAAAAATTAAAAATATGACCTATTAATACATTAAGCATACAAGAAAAA
>NW_010361822.1:0-490 GCF_000414095.1 Morus notabilis | reverse complement strand
AAATCTGACCGTTGGGCCCGACCCGAAAACCCAAATTTGTCCGAAAGCCCGAATTGTCCAAAAACTCGTCCAATGACTACTTTTTTGCCCGTTGCTGCCCTAATATGCCCGAAACCCGCCCGAAACAGACCCGCCGAACCTAAGTAGCCGTTGTACATTGATTTTTTTGAACACAAATTAATTTTTTAACCCAAAAATTTCCCTATAAATACCCCTCATTCTCCACACATTTTTCTCACTCAAACTCTCTCAATTCCGCTCAATTTCTCACAATCTCTCTCAATTTCTCTCAATCTCTCTCGATCTCTCAAATCTCTTTCAAAATTTGTCCAAAAACTATCACATTATCCTAAAGTTCTCTCTCAAATCGCTCTTATTTTTTTTTTATAATGGATCCTTTTGGTTATAGTAGTATTCCCGTTTATGCCCAACACAACATGGAAAGTGGCCGTGGAGAAGCGGCGAGTGCCATTGCGACTGCGTCTGCAAG
>NW_010361821.1:3283-5560 GCF_000414095.1 Morus notabilis | reverse complement strand
GGTAGCCTGAATTTGGTCACCACGCCGGAGCCCGCCGCCATGTAGTGCCATCAACCGCTGTCCGCTGGAGTTTTTTTTGAATTTTTCCATCGAAGCCTAAATGCCTGACCCGGCCGAAGCCCGAATTGCCCAAAAAAGCGGTCAAAATGCCGACCGTTGGTGCTCGACCCAAAAATAAGCCCAAAAACCTAAATTTTGCCCGAATGCCCGAGAAGCCCGAATTGCCCAACAACCCATCCAATGGCTAGTTTTTCTACTGTTGCCGTCCGAACCCACCCGAACCCTAAACTAGCTGTTGTACCCCGAATTTTTTGAAAAAAAAAATCAATTTTTTAACCCAAAAATTTCCCTATAAACACCCCCCATGCCCCACACATTTTTCTCACTCAAACAATCTCAATCCCTCTCAACTTCTCTCAATCTCTATTAATTTCTCTCAATCTCTCAAATCTCTATTACAATTTATCTAAAAACTATCACATTATCCTAAAGCTCTCTCTCTCAAATTGCTCTTATGTTTTTATAATGGATCCTTTTAGTTATAGTGGTATTCCCATTGATGCCCAACATAACATGAAAGAAGGACAATTTCCCACTAATGAATTTGTTACGCAAGAATCTACTAATCCGAGCCCTGGTGGACATACTGGAGGTAGTGGTCGAAATGGTGGTGGGCGTGGAGAAGTGGCAAGTACCAGTGCGACTATGTCTGCAAGTGTTGCAACCTCTAGGAGGATATGCAAGCGCACCTCGACAGTTTGGGATCACTTCGACATAATTAAGGAGATCGACAATGAAGGTAATACTAAATATATAGCTCAGTGTAAATATTGTTTATCTAAATTACAAGATGACACTATTCACGGCACCACACACTTGAGAAGACACTCCGAAAAGTGTCTTCAAAAGCTTAGCCAATCCGGCGGACCCGAACTCCGCCAAACACAATTATCTTTTGATCGCGCAACCGGTGGTCTAACCACTTGGAAATACGATCCGCAATCCTATGGAAGTTGCACGAATGATAGCTGCTTTAGATAAACCACTTAGTTTTGTAGAGCATCCTAATTGGCAAGTATATATTAAGGTTGTGCATAATCCTAATGCACAGTTCACTTCAAAAACTACTCTTAGAAAATATTTATAAAAATTATTTAAAAAAGAAAAAGGAGCATTAAGAAACCTTTTACACTCGACTAGCGGGTGCATTGCGTTAACGGCATATATTTAGTCTACCGTTGTCAATAAAGATTATTTAGCTGTAACCGGACATTACTTTAAAGGATTTAATTTAGATAAAAGAATATTAGATTTTAAATGTGTTCTAGGATCACATAGTGCGGATTTAATATGTAATACCATTTTAAATGTAATTGATGAATTTAGATTAAGAGATAAAGTAATGGCTATAACATTAGATAATGCTAGTGCCAATACAAAAGCAATTGAGTTCTTTGAAAATGATTTAAGTTTATTCGGTGACGGTACTATTTTCCACCAACGTTGTGCATGTCACGTAATTAATTTAATTGTTAAATCCGGTTTAAAAGAAATGGGTAATCACATTAAAAGAATTAGAGATAGTCTTGCATGGATTCAAGGTAGTAACCAAAGACAAGAATATTGGTTTAGGTTCTTACAAGCATTAAATATACCTCCTAGAGCATTAGCGTTAGATATGCCTATAAGATGGAACTCCACTGACATAATGCTTCAACAATGCATCCCCTATAAGGATGCTATAACAAACTATATGTGTGCAAAAGTAAGAGTAGGATATATAGACGCATATGATTGGCAAATTGCCAAAGTTTTGTATCAATTTTAGGTAGGTTTCATGAAGTGACTCTAAAACATAATGGAACATATTACCCAACATCACCTTTAGCTTTAGGAGAACTTTTACGAATTAGTATTTTTGTAGTGAATAAAGGGATGACCTAATCTTAGCAATTCATATCCATTCTATGGAAAGGAAATTTATAAAATATTGGTCTAAGTTGCCTTTGTGTATAGTTTGGTACTATTTTTTATCCTAGATTAAAATTAGAAGGTTTAGAAAGTAGTTTAGAAAAATTTGGTGAATTTTTGGGCATCAATTGTTCAGACCAATATCCAATAATAAAGGAAAAAATATATTCGATCTATAGTAAATATGAGATTAGGTTTAGAGTACCTCCTAGAGTACAGGAATGGCAACAACAAGACGAAAACCCCCATTACTTCTTGAATGTTTTCAGGTTGACGAAAAAGAAGAAGACAACTCAAACAGAAACT
>NW_010361821.1:0-2549 GCF_000414095.1 Morus notabilis | reverse complement strand
AGGTTATTCAGGCGGGCTCGGGTGGCCCGGCCGGGTTCGGGTAGCCAACTATAAGCCCGTGGCCCGTTCAAGGGCATTTCTAGGCTCGGGTGGGCCGCCTGAACTTTTCAGGCGGGTCAGGTTCAGGCAAAAACTTGATATTTTTGGGCGGTCGCAGGCGGCCCGTCCAAAGTTCCAGCACTAACCACCTCCGTACTTGTTCAAAAGGGGACAGAGTGGAGTTTTTGCTTGTTATTGTTTTATATTTACTTTTTTGTAGTTATAGGTTTAGTCTAGCCATAATTGAGGAATTAACGATTTTATATTTCTTGTAAAAAAAAATGTCTTTATATTTATGATATAATCATATAAAGTAAATTATTCATGAGCAAATTAATTAAATTTATGGATAGAAATATAATTAAGTTGGTTAAACAGTCATGACAATAAACAAATTTAAAAATATTATTTAAAGCATACTTATGATATATACACACACATATAATTTAAATGAGACGGGCATGAAGCGCCTTTTAAACATAAGGAATATACACAAATAGCATGTTTTACTGGTTTTAATAAAGTAAATAGTATAATCTTTTAAAACTGATAAATTATAGCATATCTCTAACTTTCAGTTTAAAATAAATTTACTTTTCCAAATTTACCCTTAGGGTTATCATCTTTTTTTTCTTCCTCAAACGCATTGTCCATGACTCTCTCTCTCTCTCATTATCTATCTCCTCGTAGAACTCTCTCTTTTTCAACCCCTCTCTCCTCCATCGCCGGCCGAACTCCGGCATTTCGAACCAGACTCCGACAAAGCTAGATCACCATCGTTCCAATGCTTTTGGTGTCCTAAGGTTCCAGAACCTGTCAAGGTCTCGTTAGCGTAGCGATCAAACCCGACCAAATCGCAAAGAACTCCGGCCACATCGCGAACAAATCTAATTAGATTGTGATATATGGAAGTCGGTCTTCATCTCGGGTGCCGATTCGTGGGATCATCTTCTTCGACGACGATTAGAGTGGTCTCCTCTCTCTCGCAGTACTCTCTCTCCTCAGAGCAATGCCAGTTGTCTGCATCAGCGACTCGTCAAATAAGCTTTTAGTGTACCTACTTGAGTAGCTCGTCGATAACGTGAGCTTCATTCTCAGAGATCTCCATTACGAGGACAACGGTTATATGGCGCCGACAATCTCGACGTCGAGAACAACTGGGGCGGCGATTTATTCTCTTTCTAAATCCGCCTTTAGAGCTCTCTCTCTTTCTGAAAATGGCTCATCGCGATCAGCTATCTACAAAACTGCCTCACACTTAACCTAGCGAGACCTTGCCACCGATCTGACTATAGTAGTAGATCTGATTTGTAGAGATAGAGGAAGAAGTATTTGGCTGTTTGTTTGTTATTAGATCCGATTTGCAGGATTTTTGTTTTTTTGGTTCTGAGTGTCTGATATTATCTTAATCTGAGTTTGTGATTTTTTCATAAAGTACTTTAGTAGTTAGACGATTGATTATGATAAATAATTTATATACCTGAAAATACTATAGTAGTTAGAAGTTTAAATGTGGTAAAGACAGTATTTACCAGTCGGTAGAGCCGGTCACCCAGATAAATATGATAAATTTGGTATTTATCAGTAAATATGATATTTAATCGGTAAATACATTATCTATCATTCGTCGCAGCTCGTCACCGGATTATCAAATAAATACGGCATTTATCAGTAAATATGATATTAAACAATAAATAAGGGATTTACCAATCACCATAGCTGGTCGCCGAATTTTTGAATAAATATGATAAATATGGTATTTACTGATAAATACGATATTTATCAGTCACCGGGGCCGGTCGCTGAAAAACAGTTGCTGGCGCTGGCTGCTGGCCACCAAAAAATAGTTGCCGGTGACAACCACAAGTCGCCGGAGCCGATGGCCGGCCACCGGTCATCAAAGCCGGCCATGGTGGACTTGTCTATAGGGAGAAAAAGAGAGGGGTGGAAACGAGGCTTAGGGATATTTTGAGTTTTTAATAATGTTTAAAACTTAAAATATCAAATTATCCATTTACTATTTAAAAAAAAGAATATATCATAATTTACTAAACACATGTTATTTTCCTCTTTCTTTAAACATATAGCACGTTAAGAGCACGATAAGTTAAAGATTCGATACAACCATGAGCATATAGGCAATAATGACATGATATTATTGCTTTTTTATTATGTATTTTTGTATAGTTTCATTTTAGGGTTAAATTTCAATATTGTAGATTCTTTTTAATAATACGAGTTGGGGCTCTTTTGTGAAGGACTCATTGACGTGGAGGGTAAGGCGTATGTGACCTCTCCCGATTGGACCTTGTGGAATCGTTGTCAAGTATGATATGGGACACGTCATATGGCACCAAATAGAAGCATAAATATAGGCATTTAAATCCCATTGTGGACTTTAGAGCTGAGCATGCCCGGAAGGTCGTCTTTGTAGTCGACGATGTCAGCCCCTATTGTATCTGGCTAAACCAAGTGACTCGGAGGAATGTGTTTCCCAGAGCGGCACTCCT
>NW_010361820.1:1215237-1221298 GCF_000414095.1 Morus notabilis | reverse complement strand
AAAAAAAAAAAAAAAAATTCACACTGAAACACAGATTTCTTACAAACACCGTCGGAGAAAAACGGTAAAGCTCGCGAACAGTCGAACTTGACTACGATGGCCACCGTTAGATTTCTTACTAAACAGCTACGTGGATCGCGATGATCGAAGAGCCAGTAAGACCGTTGTGATGGCGATATCTTGGCTTGCAAAGATCAACGATCTTCACTGAAGAAATTTGCAGGACATCGTCGGCTTGAGAGAGATTAGATCGGTGGAGAGGGAGAGAGGAGAGAGAGAACCGGCGGGAGGGAGGGAACGCACAGAAGAGAGAGAACTGAAAAAAAGAGATAATTTTGGAAAAATAGAAGTGAATTGATTCTGTTTTTATTTTTTATATTTTTTTTAAAAATAAAAATGTTTTTTAAATAACATGTTTGATGTAATAAAGATAAAAAATAAAAATAAAAATAATTTTTTAATTTAATATAAAATGAGAGAGAAATAAAAATTTTTTTTTTTTATTTTTATTTTTTTCTCTCGAGAGAGACATTTATAAATTTTTTATACTAAAAAATAATCTCTTGATAAAACTACTAAATACATTATTAAAAATAATTTCTGTCTAAAATTAAAAACGTTATTATTTTTATTTTCATATAAAAAATAAAATCATTTTAAAATTAATTATAAACGCGTCTAAAATATTTAAAACTGAAAAGGCCTATTAATTTTTAATTTTTGGTCATTGGTTTATTTACTTCCACAAATATTAAATGTTAGTTTATTTACTATAATTTTCCTTATTTTTATTGACGGTGATAAATTATACATCTTCTAAGTTTGTTATTTACTATTGTTATTTTCAAATATTTTGATAATTCTTAAAAGTATTTGAGTAAAATTTGATATGGGTAAAATAAAATGGGTATATTAAGAATTTAGTTTATTATTATTAAAATTATTTTAAATAAATTTGAAAAATGACAGTGCAGAAGTTATTGTGCCAACTTAACTTACTTTTCAAATTCTGTTATTTAGCAACGATATTTAAAAGCTAATTGCTAGATAAAATTAAAATTTACCAAGCACTGTGACTTACCGTATCATCTTAAAAAAAAAAAAAAAAAAAAAAAAAAAGAAAACAAACCACTAAAAGTAATGCAAAGTAGGCCCTCAATACTACAAATTTCATAAGCATTTTAGAATCTTAGGAGTGCTTTTTTTTTTTTTTTTCTCCTCGACTTACTTTATGCATTAAAAAAAAAGGAATTTTAACTTTTGTGGCTTTTAAAATGCACTTTCGGAAACTGGGCTTTTTCTACTGATATTATTTCAATAGGCTACAGGTTTAGTAAAAATAAATTTCAAGGTTTTTATTCCAGTTATATAATACACGTAATAACCAAGAGATATTCTTCTTACTAGGGTAATAATATCCTATAGTTCAGACCTTCTTCATAAACAAAAAAAAAACAAATTAAGCCTATCAACATTTTCTTTAATTTCCTTTAAGGTTTTCGTTTACCCCGACTACAATTATTACTCAACTTGGAATTAAACAGGGCGTTAGATCCTCTAGTGCATGGAGATTATCCTCCTGAAATGCTAAACTGCATTGGGCTGCAATTGCCGAGATTTTCCCCAAGACAGAAACAGCTTCTACAAAGCACTAGTCCCGACTTCATCGGCATCAACCACTACTCTACTTTCTACGTCAAGGATTGCATCTACTCCGAGTGTTCCTCTGGCAGCGACCGCCCGATTCGAGGGTTTCTCGAAACTACCACTGAACGAGATGGCACTCCAATTGGACAGCCGGTATGCCAATATTTTGCATATAATTCATTTGAATTAATTAGATTTGCAAAGTCTTTTCAATCTCTTGATCAAATTTTTATTTTGCATGCATCTCATACTAGCTGAGCAGAAAAATAAGGCTAAAAAGAACAAAAACGGAAGATCTAATCTATCCAAGTAATAGACGTACATGAACAATTTCGTTTCTTCCTTACTCACGTCTTATTTATTTTCCTTCATCTAATTCATTTTATAACATGGTATTTTGTTGTTTGTAGACTGGAAAGGCAAGGTTCTTTGTAGTTCCAAGAGGACTGGAAAAGGCTATTGACTACGTTAAGCAAAGATATAACAACAAGCCCATGTTTGTTACTGAAAATGGTTGGCACATACGAATCATAGCTATTTGCATGTTGCATGCCCCTCTTGAAATTTCCCTTTCTTTTCGTTTTCTTTTTTTTTTTTTTTTTTTCCGAGTGTTGTTATATTGCTATCACACTCGAACAACATTATACAAAATCATATTATTTTGTTAATTATTCCTTGACGTATTTTACATACTGAAAATAAATACAAATTCTCTACATTTAAGAACTTTGATTTTCCGCAGGATTTGCTTCGCCAATACAGCAAAATGAACGAGTGGAAGACCTGCTTCAAGACATTGATCGCGTCAAATATCACAAAGATTACCTTTCCGCTGTAGCAAGTGCCGTAAGGTATAGAAACTAAGTGCTTGGTTTGAGGGTTCAGACCACCCTTGTTTTATTTGAAATAGCGCTTTTTTTTCACAAAAAAATTTAAATGCAAAACATAAAATTTAAATTATGATTCAAACCACTTGATTTGATTTTTGAACCCTCAAACTAAACAAACACTGACATTATTATAGCTACAAGATTTCACAATCTATATTACTACTTGTGGTATAATATAGGTTATATATAATGAACAATCCCTATATAATATAACGTGTTAAAATTCGATACATATGAACAAATAGAAGTAGTAAAGTGTGTGATCTAAAATGGTTCAAAAATTGTGGTTGCGGGAAAGATTTTATCCATGTAAATTAGGCTGAATACTAGTAAAAAATATTCACTTTGTATCACTTTTATATGTAAATTAGACTGATATCTTTTCGCATAATTGATATATTCGAGTACCAAATGTTTAAAAATGGTACTCTAATTCACCGGCGGCGATCCATGTCCTTGAATTCAAATATATACTACCTAAGTCATAAATGATGTCAAGTTAAATAAAAACGATGACACAATTCAATTACACTTTGTCATATCACTTTTCCTCTCTCACCCTCTCACTCCCTCTCTCTCTCTCTCTCTCTCTCTCTCTCTCTCTCTCTCTCTCTCTCTCTCTCTCTCTCTCTCTGGTGACTTTTGTTATAATGTGAATTACAGGAACGGTGCGAATGTGCAAGGATATTTCGTTTGGTCATTGTTGGATAACTTTGAATGGGCAGATGGTTACAACAGCAGATTTGGGCTCTATTACGTGGACCGGACCACGCTTAAACGAAGTCCAAAACTTTCTGCAAGATGGTTAAATAACTTCCTCACAAACGACACTGCTGCAACTTCCAGGTTTCATCAAGGCTCTGTCGAGAATTCGGTCCGGAAAACGAAGAATGTGCCATTAACAAGCAGTTCGGAAGCAAACAAAACGGAAACAATCAAAACTTCGTCCAACACTTTATCAACCTTTCTAGATTAATAATTTGTATTAAAAGGACAAATAATCAAAGAAAACTGGATTTAACCTCAGAAAAGAAAAAACAAAGACAATTTCAAGGTAGTTATATTCAAAATTGAGTGTGTCCTATTTAGAGATGATAATTTTATCTGCTAATCCATTTACCGTGAGAATCCGCATTAAATGGAATGGGAAAAATAAACTTTCAACGGATTCAGATTGTAAATGAATTATAATTTTAATTCGTCGTAGGTTGCGGGGCAATGACGGATTTAGAGGTCTCTGACCCAATTTCTTGTTTACACGTCCCATTTAATTATATCTAATTTTAAAATTAAATATATTATGTATAAATACGCGATAATATTTAATTTTAAGTATAATATGTCACATAATATATATGAAAATTTAAAACTACCTTCCATTAAATTTGAGCTTAATATTTTGTATGGTTGTATTGTTTAATTAATAATTTATTTATTTTATAATGAAAATAACTAACCGGGTAAATAGGGCACTGCGAATATTCTAAACCCGTGACGGGAAAATCCGCCCCATAAACTGCCAATTTATGTGAGTTGGTAGGGCGGGTATGGTGAGTATTTGTTCGTGGGGCGGGTTGGAAGGAAGATCACCCCACCCCAAATTTGTCATGTTGCCATCCTTAGTCCTATTCCTATTAAGTTGAGGGAATTTATTGTACATTGGGAATGTGGAGTTTAATTCTACCATTAGTTCGAGAGTTTCTTGTGTCTTTAATTACAAAATGAAACCATTCACCTATTGGTTGTTACAACTAATAAATAATTAATATGGATTAAACTTTTGCTATTGAATTCTTTTAATTAATTATTAACTGTTACACTATTTGATGCTGCCTTGTGACTTTCAAGCTTTGTCCAGCTTTATATGGAATATTAATACTCAGACAGTCAAATGCTCAGATGCTCGGGTACTTGGACGTGTTACGTCTGACCTATTGCCACGTAACAGATTTATTATTGTGAAAAATGCCACCAACAAGATCGTTAGATTAATGAAATAATAAATAGCTTCATAATCAGACACAATTAATATATATTATCTTACATCTTTTATCTTTTCTTACGTATATAAATATGTGTGTCTCTTCGATTTCTCCGCATCATTCCATCTCACTCCTTTTCTTTTATAGCTTTCTTTTCTTCTTTTATATATATTTTTTCCCATTAAAAATCTTATATAATTTTTTCTCATTTTTCGTTTTAATTTTATATTTTAAGAGGTGTTTCCCTTAATTTTTCTCATGTTTACACCATTAAAATAAATTTTCACACTTGCTACAACTCTTTAATTGACAGTCGGGGCTCCAAATTCCTCCGCTAAGGGAGCTTGCATAGAAGCTTGACTTCGGGATTGCATGTATAACTCATCTTATATGATCATCATATCAATCTTTGCATGCAAGCGCATAATCTCCTCATCCCTTCTTGACTTGCCGGTGGATTAAAGAATGTAGACTGCTTGAGAAATTGGGATTGCTCATGAACACTCCAAGAATGTTTCGAGTTTCTTAATTATTTTGTCAACACATCTAACGTCCCCTAAGATTGAAACAGGACTCTTCC
Source organism: Morus notabilis (assembly GCF_000414095.1). Taxonomy (NCBI): domain Eukaryota; kingdom Viridiplantae; phylum Streptophyta; class Magnoliopsida; order Rosales; family Moraceae; genus Morus; species Morus notabilis. The sequence goes on along the minus strand of NW_010361820.1, from coordinate 1,216,199 downwards.
TCGACATATTGTTCCCACCAAAATTTTACAAAAAAAAAAAAAAAAAAAAAATCGTTAAAAAAATCCTCCCTCCACAAATTTTTCCCCCCAAAATTTTAAAAAAAAAAAAAAAAAAAAAAAAAAATCGTTAACAAAATTCCAACAAATACTAAAAAATAATAATAATAATAATAAAATAACTCACAATTAATTTTTCGATCTTTTCACATTCCCTAATTGTTCAAATTGTTGGGAAGGGTGTCCTAGAAGCAAAAGATGTAATAGGATATTTATTATTTATTTAATAAAAGAGTTTATTCATCATTTTATGTGTATATATTTGTGAATATTTTATGAATATCAATGAAAATTCTGTGATTATTTATGTAAACATTGTATATAAGTGTTATATATGAGAGGATAATGTTTAATGATAATAATAAAAAAGCAATGTTCATAATGAATTTAATTAAAGTTCAGAATCTTTAATTAAAACATTATTAATACATGTCATTGCCATTTAGAATGGAACGGTGTTATCCGCACTGTTAATATGGTGTGATATTGAATGAGTGTATTTCGCATAATGAGATTATGTGAAACAATGGCACATACACAATATGAATTTCTAATAATTTCCGTTAAGTATAGAAATTCTAATTGAGTCTACCGATGGTCATATATAGAATGATCTTAATCCTGAGTTCTTAACAGACTCCTATTTATGGATTTGTGTCTTTTAATTTACTCGGTGCAGATTCTGAGATCCTAAATCCTATTCCTTGTATTTTGGAGATATGATGAAGTAGGTAGCCGGAAATGTTATTACACGAGATGGAATCCATTCCTTCTTAAGAAAGAAGTAGATAAATAATTCTCTTGAGGGTTGATTCGGTACTTGGACCAGTAGGAGCTCCGATTCATGAATGTGTTTTATGAATCACTATCCATTAGAGAATCAATGGTACTCAAGGATAAAGATA
>NW_010361820.1:1105092-1215117 GCF_000414095.1 Morus notabilis | reverse complement strand
GAATTTTAGAATTACGGAATTCTAAAATTAAATACTCGAAAATAATTAATTGAGAATTAATTATTATTTAAATAATGTGATTATTTAAATTTTAATTTGAACACATCTAGATTTATCCATTTAAACTTATTTGATAAGTTATTCAATTTAGAATTCAAATTAATTTATGTTTGACTTAAATTGGAATTTGAATTTGAGTCAAAATTGGACTACAAGATAAAGGATAATTTTCTCTCCCTTCCCTATCTGATATTGGCGCCTACACAGGGATGAGAATCTCCTATCTTGGCCGGCCATAATGGATAGAGGAAAAGAGGAGATTTTGTTCCAAATTCAAATAGGAGATAATTGACAAGCTTTATCTTGGAGATAGAGATTAGATTCCTTCTAGAAGTTTGACTTCTACTCTATAAATAGGAGAATAGTAGAAAATTGTGGACACAATTTTTGAGACAATTTTTGAAACAATTTTTGCCCTAATTCCAGTTATGGCCGAAATTCTCTTAGAGAAGGGAAGGAAAAATTTTTCTCTAAAAGTTCCACATCGTGCATGCGTTGGTGTTTGTGGAAATTTGAGTGTTTATTGTAACCCGTTTTATCTCATGTGTGCCCACACACACGTCTTCGTGGATTCTAGGAATTGACGTGGAAGACATTGGTTTTCTAAACACAAAGCTTTGGAGCAAGGATTGTTCGAGGTCAAAGAACTCAAGTTATCATCCGAGTCGGCCTCCAGGTATTTTTTCTAATTGAGTTCTTAATAAATGAATTAATGAGATTAATTTATTCGTGCATAAATTAATATAATCTATAGAGTATCTCAAAGGTTTTATGAATATTTTTTATTATACACGATCCGCCTCCCCTCACGCTTCCACATCCGAATTCGATTCGGAGACCAACACAAATACCGTCCTTTTTTTGTAGTATGAATTTCCATAATGTGACTCGATCAGGATAGACATCCGTGTTCTAGATATATTCATCAAGCGTATAGTCCATTAATGATAATTATAAGACAACAAAATAATGATGTGTTGAGGAAAAAAAAGTAATTTGAAACGCACATATTCTTCCTCTATTTTCCTATATCCCTCAAGAACATTCCCCTACGGGTACGTGTACGTTGATCTTCTCTCAGAGGCACTTTGGGAAATAGCTTGTTGAGTCAGACTAAGTTTGTAGTCCAAGTACTCCTTCAATTGCTCCGTTGCTCCGTTGTAATTGAAGGATAGTTTTTCGCCACTTTCTTTGGCATTATATAGGCTTGGGGATTATCTTTCAACAGCTAACTAAACGTTCTAAATAGTTTACTCCTAAAGTCCTGAGCCATTTTTCTAGTAGATGTAGTTATGGTTACATGTTCACGAGCTAACACACCAATGTAACTTTGAAGCTCGTCTCCCATTTTTTCGATGGGATTGTTTTTCTCATTAAATGTCACAACAATTCTTTCTCCTTTGTCCCTCATTTGGCAACTCGCTTCATAATGATTGCCCATCATTTTCCATCATCATCCAGATCAAATTTTTTCCACCATTGGGACCATTAGTCTCGCTTCGTTCTCAAGCCTGGAAGATTCAGTTTCTAGAGTTTGCATAGGATCCCCGGATTATAGTTTTTTTTTTTTTAAAACCGGATTTTTTCTGGATCGAATGATAGATTGATTTTATGTTCTAATATTTTGAGATTCATCAGATTTTTATCCTCCCTGAATAATTCTCTTTTGGTAATTTGTTCTTCCTCACACCAATTACTTCCCGATATGTTTTTGAGAATCAACACATAATAAAATACAATTAATCTAATCAAAGAATCAATAATTGAACTAAATAAATCAAATAATTAACAAAATATAAAACTAATCAATATAAAATTAACCTAACCTAAAAATATGTTGGGAATGAGATCCTAGAAGCATGAGATGTATAGGATATTTATTATTTATTTAATAAAAGAATTTATTCATTATTTTATATCCATATATTTTTAAATATTTTATGAATATCATTGTAAATTACATGATTATTTATCTGACCATAAATATTGTATATAAGTGTTATATGCGAAAGGATAATATTTAAGGATAATAATAAAAACGATGTCCGTAGTGAATTTAATTAAAGTTAAGAACATTATTAATACATGTCATACCCATTTAGAATGGAATAGTGTTATCTACACTGTTAATATGATGAGATATTGAATGCGTGTGTTACTTATGATAAGATTGTAGAACCGGGACATAGACACAATATAATTTCTGATAATTTTAATTAATTATAGAAATTCTAATTGAGTCTACCGATGGTCATAAATGGAACGATCTTAGAACTAAGTTATTAGCAGACTCCTATTTATGGATTTGTGTCTTTTAATTTACTCAGTATGAATTCTAAGATGTTGAATCCTATTCCTTGTGTTTTAAAAACATGATGAAGTGGGTAGCTGAGAATGTTATTATACAAGATGGAATCAATTCCATCTTGAGAAAGAAGTAGATAAATAATTATCTTAAGGATTGATTCGGTACATGAACTAGTAGGAGCTCCGATTCATGAATTTATTTTATGAATCACTAGTACTCATAGGATAAAGAAGTAATTAGCAAGGTTAACGCATTTCACCTAGCTCTAATTGTGAATTATTTATGGGGGACTGATCTATATGTAATGACTATATCAAATGAACACTTCACTATTTAGAAGTAAATTATATCAATAATTATGAGAATGTAATTTCAAGTTTATAATGGAGTAACTTTTAGAATTAATAGAATTAAATAATTAATTAAAGAGTTTTAATTAATTATTAAATTTATTGGAGCTCAGAATTATAGGTCTATGAGTTCCCGCACTGTTCTTGTAATCCTACAAGACAATAAGGACAAAATGAGAGTTTTAGAATTATGGGATTCTAAACGGAACACTCAAGAATAATTAATTGTGAATTAATTGTAAATTAAATAATTTGATTTTTTAAATTTGAATTTTAGAACACACATGTGGAGGAGTCCACATGGTATACACGCCCAGGATAGTGGGAATCCCTTTGGGATTCAGTTTCTTGCTCTCCAAGTTATTCAATTGACTTATTTGATAAGTTGTCCAATTGAAATTCAAATTAAATTAAGTTTGACGTAAATTAGAATTTGAATATGTGTCAAAATTGGACTGCACGATAAAGGAAAATTTTTTCTCCTTCTCTATCTGCTATTTACGCCAACCGTAGGGGGAATATCCCTGTGGTGGCCGGCCCCTATGGATAAAAAGGAGATGGAATTTTGTTTCTTAAATCAATTAGAAGTGGGAGATAATTATCAAGTTTTATCTTGGAGATAAAGATAAGACTTCTTCTGGAAGTATGACTACTATTCTATAAATAGGAGATTGCAGAAAATTGGAAAACAAAATTTTTGCTCTTCCTAGCATAGTGTGGCCAAATTTTATAGAGCAAGGAAAGGAAAAATTTTCTCTGAATTCCACGTTGTGCATGTGTTGGTTTCCGTAGAAAACTTGAGTGTTTGAATGTTAATCTTGTTTTGTTTTATGTGTGCCCACACATATGTATTCGTAGATTTAAGAAATTGACGAGAAAGATTCGGGTATTCTAAACACGCTTGGAGCGAGGAACGTTTGTGGTCCAAGAACTGAAGTTATTGACCTAATTGTTTGCTAGGTAAATTTATTCATAAATTTATTTGATTTTTTTATTCGTGCTTATATTAATGTAATCTATAGAGCATCTCAAAGGTTTATTAAAATTTTTATTATACATGATCCGCTAGATACACGCTTTCGCATAGAAAATCATTTTCAAAACCAACAAAATCAACACATATAATTCACCAAATTTACTATTGCTGACGCCTAAGGCTGGGAAGTTGGAACCAATGTCAGAAGTATGCATCTTTGTGGGATTCCCATAAGGGACAAGAGGATGACTATTTTATAGTCAAGAAGATTAAAAGGTATTTGTGTCGACAAATGTCACATTTTTGGAGCATGACTATATGATAGATTTCAAGCCCAAAAGCAAAGTAGTTATGGAAGAGTTATTTTCTGATGGGATTGGACCACATTCGACAATAGTTGTCAAAACATAAAGAGATAAGACAAATGTTCCTAATCAGACTTCTGTGGCACCTCATTGTAGTGTGATGGTAACCAGGTTACCTCACCGGTATACCGGGGAAGCACAGATCGTCACTGCTGATAACAATAAGGAGGATCCATTGACCTTTCAGGCTGCAATGGAGGATTCTGATAAGGAAAAATGGCAAGTAGCTATGAAACTGGAGATGGAGTCTATGTACTCCAATTCAGTTTGGCAACATGTATATCTACTTGAAAGGGTAAAACCCATTAGATGTAAGTGGATCTTCAAGAGAAATATAGGAGCAAATGAAAAAATGGAGACTTATGAAGCAAGGCTAGTGGCTAAGGGTTATACCCAGAAAGAGGGTGTCGACTATGAGAAAACTTTCTCACCAGTAGCCATGCTTAAGTCCATTCGGATATTGCTGCCCAAAGTAGCATATTTTGATTATGAGATATGCCAGATGGATGTCAAGATAGCTTTTCTGAACGACTATCTTAAGGAAACCATCTATATGGATTAACCAGAAGGTTACATAGAGAAAGACCAAAAGTAAAAAGTCTGTAAACTGTAGGAATCCATTTATGGATTAAAGCAGGCTTCTAGATCATGGAACATCAGGTTTGATGAGGCTATTAAATCTTATGGATTTGATCAAAATGTTGATGAACCATGTGTCTACAAGTATGAGAAAGAAGAAAATTTGGTATTCTTAGTACTTTACATAGATGACATTCTACTCATTAAGAATGATGTGGAATTGATGACAGACATAAAAAAGTGGTTAGCCCACCAATTCCAAATGAAAGATTTGGGAGAGGCAAGCTATGTTCTTGGGCTTAAGATTATTTGAGATCGCAAGAAAAAGCTGTTGGCGTTATCTCAGGCATCATACATAGAAAAATACTTGTCAGGTTTTCGATGCAGTACTCCAATAAGGGGAATTTGCCTTCTTGGCATGACATTCATCTTTCAAAGTAGCAATGTCCTATGACTCCGCAAGAGGAAGAGGATATGAGACGGTATCCCTATGCATCTACAGTTGAAAGCCTCATGTATGGCATGATGTGTACACGACCGGATATCTACTATGTAGTGGGAGTAGTCAGTCGATATCAGTCTAACCCAGGATTAGATCATTGGATTGCAGTGAAATGTATTCTCAAGTATCTTAAGAGAACGAGAAACTATTGGTGCGTTTGAAACTCGTTCCAAAATGATTTTATTTTTTTATATGAAAATGGAAATGAAAACATAAATCATTTTTGAAAATGCGTTTGGTAGTTTTATCAAGAGATTGTTTTCAGTGTAAAAACAAATCCATTAATGTCTCTCTCTCTCTCTCTGCTCGAGAGAGGAGAAAACGGAAACAAAAAATAAAAAATGACTAAAAGTCATTTTTCATTTCTCTACCATTTTACACTAAACTAAAATATCGTTTTCATTTCTGTTTTTTATCTTTAATTGTGTCAAACGCCGTTTCTCTCTCGTTTTCATTTTATCTTTCTCAAAAAATGTGAAAAACAAAAACAAAACAACTCCAAACACATCATATATGTTGATATATTCTTGAAAAGATTTGTCTCTCACTGGATACACGGATTCTGATTTTCAATCGGATAGAGGTCAACATTTGGATTTGTATTCACTCTTAATAGGGGAGCCGTAGTATGGGGGAGCGTAAAGCAAAAGTGTGTTGCTAACTCAACCATGGAAGCTAAGTATGTTGCAGCTTATGAAGCCTCAAAGGAAGCTACATGGCTCCAGAAGTTCTTAACTGATCTGGAAGTTATTATGGGCATGGATCGACCAATTAACCTATACTGTCACAAAAGTGAAATGGTGGCTAATTCAAAAGAACATAGAAGTCATAAGAGTGCTAAACATATAAAAAGAAAATATCTTTGGTCAGAGACATAGTAGAGAGAGGTGATGTCTCGATTCTGAAGATTGCATCGGAGAATAACCTTGCTGACTCATTCATGAAGGCATTGCTACTGAATGTATTCGATGACACTTAGAAGGATTTGGGATAAGAGACATGTCACACCTGCTTTAGGACAAGTGGGAGATTGTTGAGAATAGTGTCCTAGAACTATGCAATGTAATAGGATATTTATTATTTATTTAATAAAAGAGTTTATTCATTATTTTATGTGCATATATTATTGAATATTTTATGAATATAATTGAAAATTTCATGATTATTTATGTGACCTTAAATATTAGATATAAGTGTTATATGCAAGAGGATAATATTTAAGGGTGATAATCAAAACGATGTTCTTAATAAATTTAATTAGAGTTCAGAATCTGTAATTAAAATATTGCTAATACATGTCATTCCCATTTATAATGGAATGGTGCTATTTGCACTGTTAATATTGAATGACTTTATTACACATGATTAGATTGTGTGGAACCAGGATACATACATAATATGAATTTCTGATAATTTTCGTTAAGTATAGAAATTCTAATTGAGTCTATCGATGGTCATATATATAACGATCTTACTTGTCACGACTCCAAAGATGGGACTGTGATTATTGGAGTTTAATTAAAGAAAATTAACTTAATTAAACTAGACTGTTTAATAAAATCACAAAAATAAATACATAAATATTAATATAATTTGTTCTGGAGATTTTTCTTTTACAAATAATATTAAAACAGTCCACAAATTTAAACTTTACACATCTCAGGGACAATGTCGACCAATACAGATCATATATAAATATACAGTACAACTCAGAATTAAAAACTGTAAATTCAGAATAAACTAACCACTTCGAATCTCACGCATTCATTCAATCGGCATCCACTTGCCATGTTGTAAATCTAAACCGCTAACTCTGGAGTGAGGGGTTAAAACATTGAAAATAAAAGAAAAGTGAGCCAAAAGGCCTAGTAGGATATTTTTTAAGAAAACTTTATAAACAAGCAAATAAATGAATAAGTAAGTAAATAAAGATATTCAGTTCTAACACAACAACCAGAACCTAACATTGCTTTTTCTAAAAGGAAGTATAAACTTAAAATTCTGTATTACAGGCAGTAGCAAGTAATTTATACTACGATAAATTACTTACATAACTACAAGCACAAGCCCTAACACCACCGTAGTGGCCCGGTCTGGGTTTTAGGTCCTGCCCGCAAGGATACGATATCCATATCCTATCTAGACCATCAGCAGGCTTACAAGTTCGCAAGATATCTTTTTTTAAGAAATCATTTATTAAAACTTTGAAACAGTTCATTATGATTACAATAGCTAAATCAAGCTATTGTGTTAAAAATACTTTTCTTTATCAAGTATTTCCTTTCTTTAAAACATTTATGTAGGCCAAAAACTCTTAAAAACAAGCTATCAAAGAAAAGGACAAGAAGTCGTACCTCTTGGCAATTTAGTCTACAGATAAGTTCACGCTGTCCAACCATCTATTCTTGAAGCTCCACAGCTTACTCTAAACTTCACCGAATCTATTCGATTCACCTCGATCTACGTGCACAGTATTGGTACAGTTTTCAACAGAGTGAATTGGCACAAACAGAGGTTACCGTTGTGTTCAGCACGTCGAAATGAGTCAGAATATGGTCTCAGATCTTCGATCGGACGTCGGGAACCTTAAGAACTGATACTTGCTAGAATTCAGCCACTGGCGGCGGCGGAGATTGCCGGAACAGATTTCCGCGGCGGACTTGGGTCTTACCCCCCCTAAATTGACCATTCTGAGATCAATGGTGCAGTCAATTTCACAATTTTTGGCAACTTTGTTCTCGATTCTCCGACTATGGGATCTTAAAATTGGTTGACGGCTTTCATTACCCATGATCTTCTGAGCATTTAGACGTAAAAATCATGACGATCCAATGGTTAGATTATCAAAACCACCCTCCACCCAAATGGCGGAGGCGGCGAGCTCCGATCTGTGGCAAACGGTGGTGGATTTGGGCGGCGAGGGTTGCTTCTTGGTCTACGTCATCCTCTGAGTCTAATGACACCGGCAGTATAAAAAATGCCAGCCAGAATAGTGCATGGCGAAAAGGAGGCACGGTGGCCGAAATAGGCGACTCCAGTGATGGCGTTCCATCAAAAATTGACGGGTGAGATGGCATGGGTTTTATTTGTCTCATTGAGCTGAGTCCATAGGGACCAGAATCACTCCGATCGGAGGTAGGATGAGAAAGTTATGACGGTGAGAAGTTTCGGTAGTTTCAGACATTTCACCGGCGATTGCGGTTGTTTCCTGCGGAGATGGAGGTCATGTGGCATGTCAACGAGTCCAGCTCGTCGAAAGCTTTCTGATGGTGTGGGTGGTGTCACGAAAAGACACCAGAATCTCATCGGTGGTAGGTGGCCGGTGTGGATAGAGACAGAGTCAACGTGGGAGAAAGAGAGAAAAAGAGAGAAAGGGGAAAAAGAAAGAAAAGAAAAGAAAAATAGAAAAATGGGCTTAGACTTGCTGAGTAAATTTGATAATTAGACTTCAATGTCTAATTTGAATAAAGTATGGAATGACTTATTATTCATATTTTGAAAAATTAGTTACCAACACTTAAAACTGTTTGAGGGATAGCAATGTCAATTTCAAAACAATTCTTTTTAAAGAAGAAATGTCTTTTACGTGATAATTATAACTGAGAATTTTTCATTAATCTCATATTAATTAACACTAACCACCAGATTTAATTAATTAATCTCAATTAATTTAACCTAATGTTACATTACTCCTGAGTTATTAGCTGACACATATTTATAGATTTGTGTCTTTTAATTTACTTGGTACAGATTTTGAGATGTTGAATCCTATTCTTTATATTTTGGAGACATGATGAAGCGAGTAGCCGGAAATGTTATTAAACAAGATAGAATCCATTCATTCTTAAGAAAAAAGTAGATAAATACTTCTCTTGAGGATTGATTCGGTACTTGGACTAGTAGGAGCTCCGATTCATGAATTTATTTTATGAATCACCGTCCATTAAAGAATCAATGGTACTCAATGATAAAGATGTAATTAGAAAGGTTAACAGATTTCACCGAGCTCTAATTATGAATTATTTATGGATGATTGATCTATATATAATAAATGTATCAAATGGACACTTCACAGTTTAGAAGTGAATTATATCTATAATTACAATAGTACAATTCCAAATTTATAGTGGAGCAACTCTTCGAATTAATAAAATTAATTAATTAATTAAAGAATTTTAATTAATTATTTTTTTTATTGGAGCCCAAAATTATAGATCCATGAGTCTCCACACCGATCTTGTAATCCTACAAGATAATAAGGGCAAAATGAGAATTTTAAAATTATGAAATTCTAAATAGAAGACTAAGAATACTTAATTGAGAATTAATTGTAAATTAAATAATGTAATTATTTAAATTTAAAATTTTTGGAATACACATGTGGAGGAGTCCACATGGTGTACACATCCAAGACAGTGAGAATCCCTTTGAGATTCAGTTGCTTACTTTCTAAGTTATTTAATTGACTTATTTGATAAGTTGTCCAATTAAAATTGAAATTAAATTAAAGTTGACTTAAATTGAAATTTGAATATGTCAAAATTGAACTGCAAGATAAAGGAGAATTTTTTTTCCTTCCCTATCTGTTATTTGCGCTAACCATTGGGAGGGGAATATCCCTGTGGTGGCCGGCCCCTGTGGATAAGAGAGAGAGGAATTTTGTTTCCAAAATCAATTAGAAGTTAAAGATAATTATTAAGCTTTATCTTGGAGATAAAAATAAGACTTATTGTGAGAGTCTGACTACTACTCTGTAGATAAAAGATTACAGAAAATTGAAAAACACAATTTTTACTCTCCCTAGCATAGTGTGGCCAAATTTTATAGAGTGAGGAAAGGAAAAATTTTCTCCCAATTTCACGTCGTGCATGTGTTGGTGTTCGTGAAAAATTTGAGTGTTAATATCGTTTTGTTTCAGATCTGCCCACATACACGTCTTCGTAGATACAAAGAATTGATGAGTAAGGTTCAGGTATTCTACAAGTTTGGAGCGAGGAGCATTCGTGATCAAAGAACTCAAGTTATCGACCTAATAATTCGCTAGGTAAATTTATTCATAAATTAATTTTATTAATTTATTCATGCATAAATTAATATAATCTATAGAATATCTCAAAAATTTATTAAAATTTTTATTATACACGATCCGCTAGATACACACTTCCGTATAGAAAATCGTTTTCAAAACCAACAAAATAAACATATATAATTAGTCAGATTTACTATTGCATATAATTAATACAAAATAAATTTTATGTTTCATTAGTAAATATATTCAAATAAAACAAAAACATCTAAGATTATTTAACTAAGAAAAAACCGTCGTCTAATAATCAACATAACCTTAAACCGTCATCTAACATTAAGCATAAAACAAAACTAATATATTCTAAGAATCAACACGCCCATAACAAAATGGCATTCCAAAAATCATACCTAAACACAAAAGGTAGAGGGTGGCTCCAGAAGGCGGGTGGTGGAAGCAAGGAAAGATGGTGAGCGGTGTGCAGCGTCTAGCGGAAGCAATAGGAGACGAGGCAACGGCGGCAAAGGTGGATTCTTCAGGTGGAGGCAAGGCGGTGGCGGAGGCGAAAGAGAGAGAGAGATAAAATGGCGAAGGTGAAGGCCAAGGCAAAGATGAGCGAGATGATGATGGACGAGGAGGAGGTGACGGTGAAGGTCTGAAAGGAAATGAGAGTGCTTGACAAATTAATTGAAAAAAATTAGTTTTTGGGCTTCGCGTTAATCTTTAGACGACGGTTAATGAGAAAACTGTCATCTATATTCTTTTCTATGGATATGACTGTTTTCATGAAAACGTTGTCTATATTTGCTCATGATTTCTCGCGCCAGAGGAGCTATATATAGACGACGCTTTTCTTAAAAACCATTGTTTATTTTGAGTAGTCGTTTCTACATTTTCTTCTAGTGAATTAATCCTTCCCATGGGAATTCTTACACGCAATATGCGAGAAATATTAAATGTAGAAAATAAAGCGAAACACAAAATTTATAGAGATTCGGCTGGTGTAATACATATGTTCTTTTCTGGGCTCACAGACTTTCACTATATATATTAGCTGAAATGTACAAGAACCCTTAAAAAATCTCTTAATACTTAAAAATTGTGTCCGTCCCTCCTATGAGGGATTCTTGGCCATTATTTATAGGTTTTTCTACTGGAACCAGATTAGGATTCTAAGCCTATCCTTATTTATCCTTTTTGGATTTAAAATAAGCTATTATCCCTTAATAATTCGTTGGATTTATCTTTTAACTATAATTCAAATCCATATATTTGACTACGATAATAGATTCATCTTCTGGATAATATCTCTCAACTATTTGAATTTGCTGGTTTTTTCTGTACTTTGTATCGTCTCACTTGGACCCTCTTGACGTAGCTTCGACACCCTTGCGTGAGGTCATGGCTTCTGAAAGCTTCGACGATGAGTAACAATATATCCAAGCGTACATAATTTACACCCGAATATTACACGCATGCATTCAGTTAATGTTATATTTCTGAATTGTGACAAAAAATTACCACAGAATAAATATCATGTTAGGGTCGAAGGATACGTTGAGATCAATTACCGGTGGCCATGCATGACTTGTAAATTTGCTTTTGAAAGAAAGACTTCTAAAATAGGTTACTTTTTAACTTTGACTCAATTTTCTTTTCTTTTTCATAGTATTTGACTCAATTTACGTGGTCACTTGTTCTTTCTGTCTGTTTACATTTAAAGAATGTGTTGTGTATGGAGTCAATCTGAATTACCTTTTTTACAATGTTCTCCAAAACCGTAAAGCTACGTGATCTTTTCAATTCAAATTTCAAAGGCACTTTCAAATTCCCCGCATCCAATCAAAAAATTAATTACCTCTCACAATTTTCTCTAGAACCCTCATAATGTAAACATATACTCTCTTTTTTTCATCTTTTTTGTTCTTCAGTTATTTAAAATTGCCTTAATTACGATATGGGTGAAAAACATTTTGGATTGTTTATTCATTCACAACTGACCAAAATATATACAGAAAATTCCCAGCTCCATCTCATATATTATCGAGGGAAAAAAAGAAAAATTTACAATGAATTCAAAATTAAGATCCAAAGAAAATAAAGACACAACCCGAAGGAAATGAAAACAAGGCTATGAAATAGACAATTATTAGTGCGGAGGTTTGAAAAGAACCTGCCTAAACGGGACTTCTAACATTCTCGACATGTGTCTACGGAGAAAGTTAAAGATCACCTCCAATAAAAATGTTAATGTTAAATGTATATTTAGCATTAAAAAGTATAATATAATATGTTATTTTTATTTTTTTGGGACAAAGTGTTATTTTCATTGTTACTCCAATGCATAATACTATTTGAAATGTTAAATCTATTTTTTTTTTATAATTGTTAAGCTTTCAAAGTTGTAAAAGTAAACTTTTATTTTTAAAACAATTAAAAATGTAGAAGTTACCATAATTACATGAAAAAGTAACATGTCAACTAATTATTATTAAATGTCAAATTTATCATATGCTATATACACTTGGTGAGAAATTTACTACGAAGTATGACATATGATAAATTTAGCGTAACAAATATCATTGAATTAGAGAGTATTTTTTATATTCAAATACTAAATTTGCAATTGACCAATCAATTATAACATTACATTAGAGATGTTCTAATATATACATATTGTTACATTTATTAGGACTAGTTGAAACCGCGCGTGTATGCACCTAAGATTTTGTAAGTAAGAGCGAAAATATATTTATTAGGGTCTTATTTAGAGAAATTAAAAAAAAAACAAAGATGATATAAAATAGGGCAAAAAAGATAAGAATGGAAAAAGGGGAAGACGAAAAGAAAAAAGGAAAGAGAGGGATAAAGGAAGGAAAGTTAAATATATATATATATATATATATATATATTTCGTCATTAGAAGAGGATTTAAAAGAAATGAATATGTATATATATATATATATATGAGAAGAAATTTTTTCTACTAGGAGTTAGAGAGAAATATATTTAGGAGCGTCAATTTGAAGAAAAAGATGTATAATAGGACAAAAAAAGATAAGAATAAAAAAAAGGTGACAAAAAAAAAAAAGAAAAGAGAGTTAGAAAAGGAGAGGAAACCAAAAAAGAAAAGAAGAAGCTTAACGAAACCTTTGTCGCAAAACGTTTTGGGTATTCATTAGCTCAAAAAACCCATTTACTCTTAGCAGGTGTAGTTTAGATTTAGACTAAATTTGTATTTATCCTCATAAATATTAAGAAGTGATCGCTAGATTTAATAACTTATGTAACTTATTTTCTCTGAAAATAACAAAAAAAAAAAAAAAAACCTTCAAAAACTGAAATCTCTTAACGAAACTCCATGTTTAGGGGCATATTATAGATAATTAATATTTTATATATTGTTATCTTAATTATTATTTGAACTTTATTTGCATTTATTCTCATATATTAAGAAATATCTAGATTTGATAGCTTATTTATCAATGTTTAATCTCGATACTAGGAAATGCCAATACTATATTCATTTTTAAATTAATTCAAATTATAATATTTTTTTTCAAAATGAGAAACAATTAAAAATTTTCAAATGAAAATTTTAAATAGACAACATGCAAAACGATATTTTTCTAACTAAAGGTACGTATCCCTCAAACTAGTCTTGTAAGATCTGCTTGGATCTTCTGGTTAAATTTAGAGAAAGTGTAACGCAAAACATGGTGCAAAAGAACTAAATAGCATAGATAAATCAATATTTCAAACGACTACAAAGTACAACCGTACATATACTTTGTCTTTGTATATTTGTTTATCTTGAAAAACACACGTTTCTTATTACAGTGAGAGTATAACAGCTTCTGCATCTCATTGAAGATACAATAATTAGTAACATTCTTATTGACAATCATTTTTTACACTACATATACATATAAACTTTTCTTTTTTATCTTTGGATACATCAAAAAGAAAAAAAAAAGAATTAAACAATTGAGACAAAGACAACATTAATGACAAATTGATCAACCAGATTTATTAACAGAAATGTAATTTTGCAGAACCAGAGAACCAGAGATCAAGGGATCTCTTCACAAATTAATCAATCAAATTCAATTAGAATTAATTTATTGTTAAGATGGTATAAGTGGTTATTTATACGTGAACTGGAGATTTCTGACGCTGCATTTGCTTTTCCTTCTCATTAATCTCTATCAGGCTGTGGATTACGATGTTTGAAGCTCTTCTAACAACATCAGATAAGTTTCTGCAACACGTCAAATTATAAGGAATAATGTAAGAATCTTATTCACAACTTTTTGTAAGGCAGTAAAATATAAAACAAACTAAAAAGAAAATACACAGCTTATGCCTTACTCGGATTTTCAATATCTGTTCTTAAATACTAATATCCTTAAATGTGAACTTCACATAACCACGCTTTTCTGTACCATTTTTTTTTCTCTACATATGATAGACAGTCCATATGATGGAACAATGTTGAAAAAAAATATAGAAGTTAGCTTGGAGATGATCCAATATCCCATGAAAGTCATTACATAATCCAATTTATATAACTTTAGAATTTGTTTCAATATGTGGTGCTTATTGCTTAGAATGTTTATTATATAGTAGCAACGAAAATATAAGAGCGCACACACAAACAGAAAATAAGCTTTAACCATAAAAGTACAGGTAAGCCCACTTTTTATCAGTTGTCGTGCTTAACCCTAGTGTTAGTGCTTTCAAACACTTTTAATTTCTTTTTTTTTTTTTTTCAAACCATAAAGTAAACAAATGAAGGATTTAGTGGTTCTTTTTTCTTACCCTTTGAAGGAGTCATACGTCAACCCAACGGTGTTCTTAGCCTCTTCAAGAGCCCACTTAAACCTCCTGAGTTCCTCCTCCGAGCACTCGCATTTTCCATTCTCCAGCACTCGAAGCTGCGACGGCTTAATGTCGCAGAAGATCGGAATCACCTTCTTCTTGGTCTCCATAATAAGAGCAAGCTCATGAAGACAAAAATACGACTCGCAATACCTAGGCGAAAACACCGTCACACCAACTTTGCAGCCCAAAATCGCGCTGTCAATCTTATCAAACAACTTGTCCCCAGGCTTCATCGTTTTGTTGTCCAAGAAAGGACAAAGATTCAGCCATGAAAGCTGGTCGTAAAGCAGCGTCGCTATCGTTCGCTTCGTGTCGATGCCTCTGTGGTTAATGAACACGTCGCAGGGTTTCATCAATCGCTTAGCAAACCTC
Organism: Morus notabilis; assembly: GCF_000414095.1. NCBI lineage: Eukaryota > Viridiplantae > Streptophyta > Magnoliopsida > Rosales > Moraceae > Morus > Morus notabilis. The sequence goes on along the minus strand of NW_010361820.1, from coordinate 1,199,695 downwards.
GCAAGAGCTCTTGCCTGACTCATGATGGTGTGGATTTCAATATATGTTTTGATCTTTCAATAAGAAAGTCTAGATATTTTTCTGTTTTTGTAATATGTTGTTTTTTTCTTTCTTTGTTTTACGTGAAAATCTGTGTTTGGTTTGTTGGGCTTTATATAGAAAGGTACTGATCTTTTATTAGCCGTCTATTTCCCGTATGTGGCTTGTTAAGCACTTTACGTGAAGAAAGTTTGATTTTCAAAAGGAATTTTTGTTTTTTTTTTTTGTTTTTTTACTTTGAAACTTCTGGTTTTCTTGAAGAGAGACTAATGTTGAAGGGGAAAATAACAATGAACTATAGGTTGAAATCAACAAGTAACTATGCGGGTTTTGATTTGACAGGAAATGAGAACGCGCTACATAAGAAACAATTAGAGCTTCTGACCAATTCTTTGCTAAATACACGAGGAAGAAAATACAGTGAACCCTTCAAACACGTTGGTCAGAATCGTTTGTGCTATCTCCACCTAAAACACACTTCATTTTTTGTTTTGGTGAATCTTATACTAATATTAATACTATACCACTTGTTTACAATCAATTCATCATAATAAATTGTCATTTTTATGAAATTAACAATGTTAAATTAAATTATTAAAAAAACTATATTAAATGTATATACATGTGTGTAATTATATTTAAGACGGAAATTGATGGGTAAGTATAAAAATTAAAAACCACAGCATGCTTATTGCTCTAAAATATATATGAACCAGTTTTGAATACTTACGTTACCATGCCAGGGTGATTAGCTTACAGGATAAGAATTCAATCTCCATTAATCGCCATAATTTTTTTAAATCAACTACAAATTAATATATCCCACAATCAAACAATAATACCTGCCGATAAATAAATAAATATCTCACAATCAAAACTTTTATATACATATATATATATATGCAAATTTCTACCAATCATAGAAACCCAAAAGCCTACAACTTTCAATCATGTCTACAATTTGCGCCTTGTGTCGTCCCATGAGGATGAGATGTACCCTAGCTACCCATTAATCTAATAAAGGTCATATTTATTTAGTTGGGGCTTGCAGGCATTCTCAAGCTATTCAGTCCAACAAATTTTAGATTCTTGTAGAAGACGTGTGCATGGATACCATTATGCGGATGTTGGGTTTGATACCTAGCGTGGTATTTGGTCATGACATGGAGGCGAATGGTGTGACGACAAGAATGTTTTGCGGCGCCTCAGAGTCAGGTGGCACTTGGCGTGGTGGATCTCGTGGAGGCAGCATTAAGCGTGGTGGATCTCAAGGAGGTGACGCTGGGTGTTGTTGGCTCTCATAAAGGGACATGCTTCTGGGCGTGGAGGCTCATATGGAGGATGTGCTACTGGTCAAGGTGGCTTGGAATGCTCAAGTGCCCCTCGGTTAGGAGATGAAACCCTAGCAAAGCTCCAGAATTAGGTATTGCAAAATAGTAAAAAAAAAGTATCATTTAAATGAACATGTCAAAGAAGAGATATCAAGGATCTCTAACTAGGACATTCCAATTAGATTGGCACCCACTAGAAAACCTATCACATAGATTTTTTTTTTCCAATTTCAATATTTAGATAATTGTCATTATAATAATTGTTAGGCCTATGTTTGTTGGCAAGTTTGTTGACAAGTTTGTTGACAAAATAGCTCGTAAATTCAAATGACAACAAGAAAACAGCTTGGGATCATCTTTGAACAACTATGGAGGATTTTGTATCAGATTTGGGCAGCAAATAGTGATCTCCTCATTCTGGATGATTAACATACTGTCCTTTTTGGTAATGTTGACATTTGGTGATTGGGAGCTCTTTGAATGGGAATAATCCGTTAGAGGGATTGAGCCTTGTTTTGAGGATTTTTAGGTCTGGGATAGTAAAGGGGCTGGAGTTAACGTTTTGCTTACGCAGACACTGTGGTATTGCTTTTGTGAGTTGGGTGAGTGATCTGAGAAGAAAAAAACTTCACATGAGTCTGCAGAAAAAGGAACTTTTGTTTTAGAAGAAAAAAAAGTGCTTTCGGGAGGAAGTCATAAAAGACGAGTGGTGCTCGCTGAATAAAGTCATTAAGAGGATTCTCTACAGCGGTGACTACATCAATGAGGAATTTTTTGAGAGTGTAAGACCGATTGGTGCCTGTAATCTCTTTATCTTAGTGGATTGTTCACTGTCTGGGCATGACTCCGTAGATGTAGGTGTGCGCACCGAACTTCGATATCAATTCCTTCTGTCTTTTATGCTTTTGTTAATAGTTTTTCTCTTATAATTTGTTGTTGTTGAATTAAAGAAAGAATAAATCCACTTGCACGTATCTGTCATCAGTGCTACAATGAGTGTTATAACACTCTTTGTGACACCCGGTTAAAAACATACCTTTCAATAATGTTAGTCAATGAATTAATATTGGTGTCATGATTTGTACCCTAATTCTTTTAATCTATTAGTCTTGAATTTATTTTTGTTGGCAATTTCGGTTCTTAAACTCTAAAATTTACGACGGATTTTTTAAATTTTAAGTAACATAATCAGTTGTACTAATTATGTGCCCATCTTCTCATTATTGTCACGCATGAGAATAATTTTTTTTTAGATAGCATGAGAATTGATTATGGTATCTTATATATCAAGAAAAGAATTAAACGTTTTACGTTAATTGCATGTATAGCCTAACGCTTAACAGTAAATTAATACCTAACAACACCTTAAGAAGTTTAAAACCCTCCGCCCAAAATTCAAAACGAAAAAGGTTTAAAGCAGAAATAAAGAGACTATTATAGTTATTCTCTTTTCAGTGTTTATTACTTCTGAATATTGCTAGTACTATTCTTAAATTATTATTATTCGACGGCTGGATTCTAAACTTCTATTTTCATAGATTAGTCCCATAATTTGCGTTTTTGATGATTTTGGTTTTGGACCAAAAAACTAATGATAATGGGCTTTTAAAATTTAACAAAGATCATAAAATTAAGAAAAATAGTACAGAACTATATTCACATGACGAGTACATGTTTTACTATATTCTCATCCATGAACAACAGAAGGTAGCACTATTGGTTTGCAGTCTAGATCGACGTATGGATGAAATTAAAACAACTAATTAAACAACCACATGAACTCTTAATTTAGGCATAATTTGGGAACCAATGTTGTAAATGTATCAAAATTTCTCTCATGGAATTAATTAGAATTACATGTTGGCACATAATTGTGGTTGCTTTCACAAAAAGTAGTCGCAATAAATAAAGAAAAAAAAAAACCTTGGTTCTTGTTCTAAAAACAAAAAAGATTATTATCACTTATGTCTCTTAAATTTAAAGGTCATTCTCAGTTTGTCTCCTAAACTTCAAAAATTCTCACTTTTTTCTTGAACTATTAATTGTTCCTACTTAACTCTTTTTTATGTAATTATGTTGAAAATAGATAATGAAAAAAAAGAGAGAATTATGCAATCACGTCGTATTTCTATTTGAATTTCTATTAAAAATAAATAAATAAAAACTACGTGGCCACTCTTGATTAACCCCACTTTTTTTATCTGATTTTAACAAAAATTCTTACAAAAAGGCTTTAATGGGACAAATTAAGGGTTTCTTAAGTTTAAGAAGCAAATTAGAAATGACTCTTAAGTTCAGAAGCACTGTGGTGAGATTAATCCAAAAAAAAAAAAAAAATCAAACATTCAACGTAACCACCAAGTCTCTTTTTTAGCAATTATATTAAAAGAAGAAATAACAACAAACTAAGTCTAATTTTTTTGTTGTTTTGTTTCCAAAAGGCATTCAACATATTAAGTCGGTCAATTCAATTTCAGATGTACTCCTGTAACCAATGTATATTCAAGACTTGATTGGAGTCTAAGAATATTCTCTTATATATTGCATAGTATGAAGTAGTTAGTGTAATATTCCTGCTCAACATGTCAACCAAAAAAAAAAAAAGTATTCCTTATCAACATATATTTATACAAATTTAATGCGTTTGAATTTTTCCCGAGGTAATTAGGAAATTAAGTTTAATGTACAGATCACACGTAGAAATAAACTGAAAACTGAAGAAACCGCACTTTCACATTTATAATTTATAATAGTATCAGGTCAGCAGGCGGGAAGTAAAAGTATTCTATTGTAATTAAGGAAACAGATCGGTAATTGTTTTGATTTTGCACTTAAATTGATAGAAGAGGACAAAAGTTTGCATATGCATTGTGCAATATTAAAGTTTTCCACAGGCACATATTTCACGGCCGTCCTCGACATGAAGGTAGAAAAAGTGGAATTATTGTCTGGAGGGTTGTAAGAGTAAAATTGCTTTCTCTTACCCTTTTTTTATAATAAAATAAATAAATAAGAGGAACAACTAGATTGGGTGATCCAAGACATTGCAACTAGCTTCCAACTAGATTGAGTTCCTTAATTTCTAATCTTACGAAGTTGCATATTATGGATGCAACTCATCCTGTCCTAATATTCTCTCTAGATACCTTATTGGCTTGCACCGTTAATAGTACTTGTTTCTTCTAAAGTAAGAAAAAACGAAGAAAAACTAGCCGCCACATTTGTGATTCGAATTTTCCATGGCTTCAAGAAGTACGTAATAATTTCGATTTCTCTAATGTTAGTGTTCGATATGTTGTGTATGCAACTAGTTTATTGCTAAAATATTCTTACATCTTCCCCAAAGTTTATAAGAATTTACAAATATGTCCCTAATGTTCTTCACAATGTGCTTTAGTTAAAAATTTGTTGTGTTTAATCCCATGCTTCAGCAGGTTATAGCCGCATCCTCTTCTAAGGGGGATTTTGAGCATGAACTGGATAAAATTATGCAATCCAGTCTTTCAAATTGATCTCCAAACACAGTATTAAAATTTAATCCTATATGGTCCCCTCTAACTTTGCGCATCAAACTACTATTGGAAGTCAGGAATGCATTTGATCAAACGACATAACAACAATTTAGGTGCCAATCTTAACTTTTGCTTTGTGCTTTTGGCCATTCGGCAGATATGCTATCACTAACTTTTTATTCTTGTTTCTAATTTTGATAATACAAAATGAAGTAGGGTTTAACTGCCAATATAGTTGCGATGGTCTTCCTACCTCTGATGCTATTTATCCTCTCCCATCATTAAGGGTGGCAATTCGTGTTAGTGAATCGTGTTCTATCAACTCGTTTATTAATCGTGTCAGAAAACATCAACCTAAACACGATTTGTTTATTAAATGTGTTAAAAATCTCAACCTAAACACGACCCATTTATTAATCGTGTCAACTCGTATAACCCGTTTAAATTAATATATTGAATAAATACATAATATAATAATGACTTATTTAACACGGTCAAGACAGGTTTAACATGTTTATTGGTCAATTTATCTTTTCTTTCAAAAAAATAAATGAATTTACCCTACAAATATTAAAATTCACATTATTTGTATTTAATATGTCATATAAAGTTTCATGTTATATCACATATCATTAGATTGCAGATGACACATATAGTTAATCGTGTCGTGTCACTTCATGTTAGGAGGTCAAGCCTAACCCAACTCATTTATTAATTGTGTCAACCCGATTATGACCCAAATTCATTTATAGTTAACCCAAACCCACTAACTTCGTGCGGGTTTCGAGTTGTGTCATCGTCTTGCTATCCGGATTGAGAACTCTACCCATCATTTATAATTATATTATTTCATTGTTACATTTTGAATTCGCTCATTATCCATTTCTTTTGTTTACTTCAAATTAACATTTTACCCTCAAAGAAGTAGGAAAAAAAAAAAAAAAAAAAAAAACTGCTCGAATTTTAGGACCACGTTTTTATTCTTCTGTCCCACCTGCAAGCCCCCCAGCTGCCCCAACATCCCCTACCCCACACGACATCATGGGAAAAAGAAAGGCGTAAATTAACTATATAATTGAGGCATTTCATATGTTATACAAAGATTCCTAAAATACATATATATAGCACATACATACCTTTTTCTATTGTTGGGGAAAAACATTCAAATCTCTAGCTTAAGGAACGGGGTAAGATTTACTATTGCAAATACATCTATAGGAAATAGGACAGGTTTCTGCTTCAGCAAGCGCAGCACAAGCAAAGCTGACCATCACGAGTCTACAAGGTGTGCACGAGCCGCATGCGTGAGAGCAATCCGGCAGTCTTGAGCCTGCAGCCACTTGTAGTGGTCGAGCCCTCTTCATGTGTCCCATTTGCTTATCACCACCATCAATGTTGTACCTACTCATGTTTTCTCTACTGCTACCGGAGTTATTTTCTTGCGCCGCCACTACATTCTTTGTTGTTATGCCATGCCATGCTGCATCTTCACCACGATCACCGTCGATGTCGTCGTCATGGTCTGTAATGGCGTCAAATTAACTAACTGTATTTAAGTGCAATCTTGCCAATATATGATCAAAACAAAAGAAAAAATAAATAAATAAAATGACCCTGGCTAATTGTGTACAACTTGCAAAACATGCGTGACACATACTTATACATCCATGTAAAATTAGAGAAAAAAAAAGGTTTAAATCGAAATTTGTCGACTCAAACTTATAAAACAAATAAATACTAAGTGTGCACTGTAAGTACGGTGTTAAAGTCAAAAATAACATTTTTAAGTTCGTAGCACAAGAAAAAAAAATTAATAAAAAGGAAGATATTTCAATTATTGAATGAGAAAATTATGCTTTTATTTGTAAAACAGCGATACAACTGAGATTGTTTTTCAAAAAAGGAAATTGTATAGAGGTAAAAAATAAAAAAAAATAAAAAAAAATCTAAAAACGAAGGCATGTACCCGGTCCACTCAGTAACTATTACCCTGTCACTTAAAAACACATTAAAAGAAAAAAAAATCCAAGTATTAGTATACATTCATACGCATCCAAGCATCTACATACATATATATAGCACATATATGTATTTCTTATGTATGCAATTCAAGATATAGATATATATATATATACACAGACCATGACAGGCTATAATTAAACACAGTATATTACATGTTTGAGGAGATAACCCAACATGCCGGGCAAACATGACTGTTGGAAGGAAGATCATGAAAATGGCAAGGAAGATGAAAACGGCTGAAGAAATATTGGAAATCTTCATTGTGCTGCCTCTCTATAGATTTCAAGCAACACAATAAGAAAGAGAACAGAGAAAGAGAATGAGAGTTTGAGTTTTCGTGCCCATTGTGTGTTGAGATATATACATACATATATATATATATATGGGGGTGTTGAAAAGAAGGTATTGAAGTGAGTCACAGACCATATATGGGACATGGAAAGCAGTCACATGAAAACGAGTGAGCTGATGAAACTACTGCATGCAGTATATACTGCTCACAAGGTTTCTCTTGCGCACCATCAATTAATTGCGTGCGAATTCGATCGATCTTAATTAATGTTCACATGAATTAATTAAAGTCTGTGGCTGTGAAATTATGTGGAAGCAATATTTTTCGTATAACTGGCGTGCAATCTTTTTTTTTTATCATTTTCCTATTAAAAAGTCCGTCCCACACTTAACACTCAAGTCTCAACTCATAAAGTTAAAGAAAATAACAAAAAGTTAAAATCAGAGTCAACCCCAGAGGAAAACAAGATACAACCAAAACAAGGAAAATGAATAAACCATGAAAAAAGGAGAAGAAAAATAGACTGCAGTTTGTTTCTTTTCTTTCTTTTTTTCCTCACAAATAAATGCAGCTTCACACTATAGGATCAAGACTAAAATTTTTGGCCTATACATGAGACACATACATACATATACCTAAATAAATATATTATAAATAAAAATATAGGGAAAAAGAGACAAATTTATCTCTTAGAGTGCGTAGATCTGAATTTTTACCACTTATTCTTGATTTTCTTTCAATCAAATAACTATATTAGTCAAAAGAGCATTAATCAAGAGTAATAAGTAAAAATCTAGAGCCATACACTTTAACAATTCAACAATTTTTGAAACGTGAGTGCATTGATTTTATAATCTTAGTATTAATATAATTAATTGCTTTATCAGTAATTATTTTTTGGAGATTATTTTAACTATAAATATTTGATTGTTCCTAATATTTAATAACAAAACCATTGTCTATATACGAGGGACGGATTGCGTATTCTTTTATTTTTGTTCTTGTTGTCGTTGTTACTACTGCTACTATTACCATAATTGTTATTAAGTATTAGTAAAGAATATGCAATAATAATAGTAGTAACAATAATAATTATTGTTCTTGTTGTTAATTGTTTAGGAAAATATTGTTTTGTTATGGGTCTCTAAACTTTGTAATCTTAGACATTTATTCTCATTTAAAGAATTTGGACATTCAATGCCAAAATTCTTAATCTATTAGCACCGTTAGTCCTCATCTTCTTTTTGTTGTAAATTCTATAAGTGATATTAATAATTTGAGGATTTGTTGTGCCTTCGGGTTAGTAAAAACAAATTTTTTTTAAAAAAAAGGGTGGTTAAGTGAGCCTAAATATCCCTCTTTTTTCATCAGCTTTTAATGGAAATTCTAACATAAAGAAGTAAAATGGGAATTTTTTTTATAGTTTATGGACCAGAATGAGAATTATCCTAAAGTTAAAAGAGCACATATTAGAATAATAATAAAAAATCTACTGATGAGTTTTTTTAATTAAATCTAACATATAAAAAAACTGCACTAGAGAGACCCTCTATATATATATAAACACACACACACACACATATATATATAATATATCTATTCTATATATCAGAAACACGGATGATGGTTGAAGTTTTAGTACTTCAACTGTGTGCTTACTTCCTCTTTCCCTTTTTTTTTTTTTTTTTTTTTTTTTTTTTTTTTTGCTTTCAAGCTTGTTCTTTTAATTATGTTTTTCAATTTTTTTTTCCTCCCCATTTTCTTTGATCTTATTTTAAATATTGTTATTTTTCTTCTTTTTTTTTTTCATTGTTTCCCATTAAAATATTTCCTTATAAATTTTCTCTTTAAACAACTCTTTTTTTTCATAAATATTTTCACTAATGAATATATACTTATAGTAGAGGACATCTATATATCTTCTCAAATTGATTTTCAACCATCATTATGCATAATATGAAATTGTTAATTTTCATAGAATTATAATGTTAATTAGGTTAAATTTTAAAACTTGTTCTGGGAAAAAATTTTATGAATATTATTTTTTAGTTTTAAAAATAATTATAAATTGGCTATATTTATTTAGCTTTATCATTATTAGAACATTGTTGGCATCCCTAAAAAAAAATATGATTAGCATGTCATACTTAATATAAGTTAGCATGTGTGGATGAATTTTGCACTTTTTGTTCTTCAACTTCTTACCTTCACACTTTGAAATTTTTCTTCCACATTTTGCTGCATCCTTTTGCTTTGCATTTGCTTGTTCATTTTTTCCCTTCTTTATTAAAATTTGTATTTTTAATTGTTTCTAGGTAAAAAAAATTTATTAATTTTCTTTTTAAACACCTTATTTAGTATCTTTTTTATTACGTAAATATTTTAACTTGTGAATATCTATACTCTTTACTATAGATCTATACTACTATAGTCGAGAAGATGTATCTATTTTTGTTCAATTTTTTTCAACCATTATTATGCATAATATGAAATTGTTGATTTTCATACCACCACAATTCTATTTAGGTTAAATTTTAAAACTTTCAAATAAGTTTACATTGTTATTATAAAAATTTTTATGATATCATTTTTTAGTTTCAGTTGGCTATATTTATTTATGTTTATTGTTATTAAAACATTGTTGGCATCCCTAAAAAGAGGAAAGAAAAAAAAAAGCATTGTTAGCTTGTCTTCTTCAAGTTTAACAAAAATTATAAGTTGAATTATCAGCATACTTATTTATTTATTTTCACAGAGAAACTATTAAAAAAATATTTCTATGGAAACATGACTTATCAAACTTAATAATTTTAAATAAATTTTAGAAAAGACATGCAAATTGCAAAGTGAAAAAAATGTTACTAACTAGGCACGTCTCCCAAGTTAATATATATAGAAAGCTCCATTACATTTTAAAAAAAAAGGTGTGACACTGTAGAAGAACTTAGTAAAAATATTATAGTTCAGAACAATGCCTATTATTAGCTAGTAGTGTCTCTTCTTTTGTTTTTTCCCCTTACCCCTACGAGAAAAAAAAATTGAAGGAATAGTTTTTTTTTTTTTTTTAAATAACACTATGACAATTTGCTCAGCCCTTTAAATAAAGCAATATTAATGAAACCCATATGCCTGCTGTACTTTTTTTTAGATGCATTATATGTATAGCATATAGTATATAGTTTGTACACACATATATTTTTGTGTACGTAGTATTTATCTTTTTGTGGTTTAGTATTTTCCAATTCAAGGCACCTGGCCATATGTTTCTTTGGGGGGAAAAAAATTCGACGAACGAAAGAAGTTCAGTTAAAATTTGAAAATTAAAGAAAATAATAATGATGCGTAAAATGTATCCCCCGGTACAACTTAGGGTCCTCCAAGATATTGAGTTCAAAATGGCTGTGAATGAAAAGGATTTGTTTGTCCTTTGGTGCTGGTAGTTAGCATTTCATATCAAATATTATATATATATATATATATATATATATATCAATAGGTTAATAAAAGAATCCAAAATAAAATAGAATATGGACCCAGTAATGTCTCTGGCATATATAAATGGTTGTTTGGTCGTCATCATCATAGACTAAATGTCCTAATATATCCAGCTAAGGTAAGGTAGATTGTTGCTTCATAATAATGGAAATTTGGTATCCAACCACTTGATATAATGTAAGAAATGTAACATAAGCTAGCTTACACATTTCATTATGCGGACCAGTACTAAAATTAAAGGCAATTCAATTCGTCTTCTATATGGCATACTTATACATGTGCACATATGTATATTGATGCATACGCGCACATGTATTAATTTATGTACATGTATGTATAATTTTTAGGTAGGGTCCTACAATAATATATATGGGGAGTCACATGTAATTCTTTTTATTTTATCAATCAATTGACATAATAAAAAAGAATGGCATCTTCTAAGATTTCCAAATATAAATTCTTACTACATAAGTTTATTAATGGCCACCCTATGGCCTATTTTGGTCGGACTGTGGAAAACTTGATTCCAAAAATTTGTAAAGTATATGCTGGGTTTTTTTTTAAGGTAAAATATATTCCAAATCAAAGAGATAATATAAGCACTGGTGCTGACTCAAATGTCCTTGCAATGCAAGAAAACCCTAACTATTGATGCGTACCACCAGTAAATTCTATTGAAACACTCAAGGGGATAGAAATGTGTAGCAAGCTCCAATAAAGAAAAGCTGAAAAGGTAATTTAACAATCGAACACATAAACGGCTCTTTAAACAACCTCTCTATAATCGATGGGAACCTTTGAGCGATCAAGACTAAGAAACCTGTAAACCAAAAGTCATCCACAACATTAGCGAGGACAAACTCAAGCCAGTGTTACACAAAAATAGAATGAGAAGGTAAGGAGACCGCCTCTTTATGACAAACTTAAAACAATAGAATACATCAAAACAGAAAATCCTAAGAGGTGAAAACCCTACCACAACCAGTCACAAGGCCATCCATGCAACCAAAAGGGTCAGAGAATACAAATTTGAACGAAGCCGGCGTGTGAAGCCACGCGCAACCGTCGCTGACAACCACTCCCAACATGCACTGCCCCCCAAAAACACGTCATTCCACAGAGACTAGAATCCCTAAAGAAGAACACCCGCCTGAGGCCATATGCATCTTTGTGCCAACAACAACACCTCTGAATCCACACCAAACCCCAAGCCCCCACCCATGAACAAAATTCTTCACCAAATATGCCATGACAAAGCCCAATTAAGAGTCAAAGAGTCATTGGCAAACAAACGCTCCCAAGGGAGATAATCGAAGAATGATGGGCAACCCCTAACCACAACCTTGCCGATATCTAAACCCCCCAACCACGCGAAAAAACCTGCCTTAACGTCGACGCCCACATCTCCATCTTAGGGTAAGGAGTCCAATGACAAGCCAAGCACCGCCACCGGACGCGAATCCTTAGAGAGAGGCCCACAAAAAACCCTAGCAAGAGAAAGAGAGAGAGACTGCCACTAGACCCGAATCCTAAGATAGAGGCCCACAAAAAACCCTAGTGAGAGAGAGATAGAGAGAGACTTGAACTCCAATTTTTAGATTAAGTGGAAAAATAAAACGAGTATGCATCTTCAAAATTCAAAGAAATTGTTCTACATATATTTGGGAAAAGGTGCATGTCTTGTTAGAGAGATTGTAATATGTCTTGATCAAGATCACAAGTTGTTTGAGTATTAAAACATGAAAACTCGTGTTAAAGGGACTTCAAAAAGTTGCTGTAGACAAACTGCTTTGATTCGGCCAAACCAGTTGTAGCCGAAATATTTTGGCTGCAGCCGAAATGTTTGCATGTCTCGGGTCCGTTTGCAGCTGCAACGGGGAATCATCCGCTGCAGCGCAAATTATGCAGAAAATAATGTTTTCATGAGTTTATGTGATCTCAAACATTTCGAACCATTACATCCATTGGTGATATGTTTTCATACATATCTAAACACCAATTATCAATAGATATAATTATTGTAATAGGTGTATTAATCTATGAAAATATACCTTTACATTGAAAATGTACCTTTATGTGAATGGTTGTAATGTTTAAAGATGATGCATTCATTCATGAAATGACACCTCTGTCTTTATCAATTTGTCAGAAAATTTACAGACTTAATTAATGTTCTAGAACTCAATATTATTGTTAGATATTGTGTTCAAGGGTTTGTTGCATCTTGAAGGTAATTTGCCATTAAAACTCATTAACAAACTTTGAGAAGTGAAGGTAAATAAAACCTTAAAGAAAAGTATTTCTATACGCCTCAAACCCGATCTCTTATTTTCTGTATTCGTTTTACCCTCTACACTCAAATTCTCCTTTGCCATTAAAACTCATTAACAAACTTTGAGAAGTGAAGGTAAATAAAATCTTAAAGAAAAGTATTTCTATACGCCTCAAACCCGATCTCTTATTTTCTGTATTCGTTTTACCCTCTACACTCAAATTCCCTGACATGTCTTGGATATGATTATTCGCGGAAGTTGGTCGTGTGATTATGACAACGAATGCAAACACTCTCTGATTGGAAATGACACATGTGATGATTAAAGTCTAACCACATTCCATCATCTTCTAATGAACGACGATGTAGTTTAATAAGAGAGCTACAAGTACAATATAGATAAATCAAAGAAGGTCTAGAGATTAAGCACAATCATTGTGGCCCTCAGTAGGAAGGAAAGGCCTTTTAAGTATTTCATATTAGTCAATCTCTTAATTAATATGATAGATAGGTGCAAAGGATCTAAAAAGATGAATGCCTTTATCGCCACGAACTTAAAAGCAGCTGCAATAATTGCTGCAATTTTTTTTTTTTCTGACTGGAATACCTACGAAGTTGAATTTTGTTGACTTCTTATTTTGTGAGAATTTTTATTGCTACGGTGTGCCAAAAAAAATGTTGGTAGGTTATTTTTTTGGGAAAATTTATGACAAGAGTGTACTTTTCCTCTACATCGGTGGGGTGCAGAATATCAACTCCCTAATCATTTTTAAACGCTTTAGATTAGATTAAAAAGATGCACAAGACAACTTTAAACTATTTTACACCATGATCAACTATAAAAAAACAAAACTAAAAAACTAAAAACCAAAATTACAGATTGTTCGTCTTCTGTCTTCTCCGACACGCACCCAACGGCTTCATATCGCCTGTGCTTCTTAACGTCGTTTTCGATGGCGACAACAATGGCGATGTTAATGTTTTGTTTGTTATCCCTTTGTGATGATGTCGAAGAGGTTCGGTTGATAGATTTTGGTTTCTTTCGATTATATGGCAACCATTAATTTCTGATAATGTCCCTTAGTGGTTTATTTTAACTTCAATTCATTGCTTTTGCCTCTGTGCCTATGATTGCAAAAAAAGTTGCTCACGAGTTCCTTTTTGTTGGCTTTAATATCTATGCTCAATATTGGCTTGAGGAGAAGCATCTCAAGCCACAATCAATCCAATTATTCACCTTTTGTAATGTAAGCTCTAATCACAAACAAGTTGCAATTATATTGAAGCCCAAGTAAACCAATCAATGATTCAATCTCTCTCCTCTGAACTTGTCGGTAAACTTGGACAAAAACCGCCGTAATCGCTGGCGAAAGTTTAGCAATATAACTTCCGATCGCGATATCTCAACCGCCCAACCTCTAATCAAAGTGCTTCCGATTCCTATGGACCCAGAGCAATGAGACAAAAAAATAAATAAATAAAATAAAACCATCCATTTTTTCTATCCGATTTCCACAGAGGGCCACCGTATGAGGTGGCCGGAGCTACCGCCTCCGCGTCGTTGGAGATCGCATTTACGGTCGTCGACTCAAAAGGTGACGAGGAACCTACCCTGACCAGTAGCAACAAATTCTGACGCCGTGGTGGAGCGGCAGTGGCGGTATTCTTGTCGGCGTTGGTGGGTTTTCTTCTTTGATATTGTTTTTGAATAAATGTAAAAAATAAAAAATAAAAAATAAAAAAAAAATCATGTTCGTGAAGTTTTATTCTTGTTTGGTAGTCTTTCATCAATTTTTTAAAGCAAAAACATACATATAAGTATATTTTTCCCCTTTAGTTATACCAGTAGCCGTAAAAAACAAAAACATAACAATAAAACCTTTAAAACTTTTAAATATGATTTAATTTTGTTTTTCTATTTTAATGAGATCTTAAATGAATTTATAATTGCTTCTTTTCTTGGCGGAATTATAATTTTGTTTTTGGTTCGTCTACTGACATCTCTTTTTTTATTATTACGTTTAAGGATAAAAGTATTTCAAACAAATTTATTATACGTACCATCTTAAACAAGAAAAAGAAATCCTTTCTAAAATTATTGTTCCCTACTTTTTTTCAAAGAAATAGGAATTAGCTAGTTCCAACGTAAAAGCATCTCTCAACAAAAGAGGACATGGTTTTTTTTCTTTAAAATTATTATTTTCATGTAATTTTTGTTATTTCGCATACGAAATTAATGCCTTCATTATTTGCAATTATGGTATATACATTGTATATCATTGTTGTTGTTCTTATACTGAGCAACTATTATTGCTATTTTTTTTTTTTTTTTTGGATCTGTTTAGCTGCTCCTTATTTCGGAGTTCTTTTCCCTTTTTGCTTGTGTCTTCGCTTAATATGGGGGAAAAAAACCTAAAAAGAACGAAAAAAAAAATAAGAGTTTGGTTGGTGTGGGTGAAAAAAGAAATTTACTTACGGAGATGTTTTTTCCAAATTTTAAGAAGGGTGTAATAAATACACTAAAAAGAAATTTAAAATGTACGTGTAAAATGTAAAATGTGTTAATAAACGCACCCTTACTTCTTTTCTTCACATTATCTTCTCATCATTGTTTTGTCACCTCATTACTTTAGTTGACCATGAAATTTTGCATGTAGAACTTGCATTGGTATTTTCAGCCATGTGATATATATATATATATATATATACATATATACATATATTACTATATTAAAAGTGAGAGTTTCCTTTTGCTATTATTCAAAAACTTAGTTCAAAGTATTTTGTCTTTTAGTGTTTTGTGACTTTTTCTTAACACTTTCTTACTTTTTTCTTAAAATCTTGTAGGATGCCACTATTTATTTAGTTGTATAGAGTTTTTTTTTTTTTTTTTTTTTACCCCGTTAAAAGCATGTCTAAGACAATCATGTTTTTTTTTTTTTTTAGAGACAATCATGTTTTTGGTTTGTTGTTTTTATTTTTTAAAATGATATTTTATTTTTCGAGTGTATTTCATTAAAACCCGGTTTAATTTAATTTGTTCCTATAAAAGTTATTTTATTTGAATATTATCCTTTCTATCAAATGTGATTTTTATAATTTTTTTTATAACCCTAAAAATAATTTTTCTCTTCTTCTAAAAAAATAAATTTTCTCAAAAAATAAATTTTCTCAAAAATAACCTGTTTAAGTCTATTTCTTATTATTATTCTTACTATTTTTTCTTTTAAACTTTTTTAGCCCTAAATCTTATGTTCTTTTTCTCAATCTTTTGAAATATTATTTTTCAAGTAATGTCTTCTTTTTAATTTTATTTCATAATTTTACTGAACTTCTTGAGAATTATCAAATTAAGAAATGAAACTAAAATTTTAAAAATTAAACATTTATGTATAAAAAATGCACAAAGGAATTAGTATGTGTGTGTGTGTGTGTGTGTGTGTGTATAAGGGTGCCACTTTTGTAACAAAAATTTAACAAAATCTGAAAATGCGACACATCAGTGGACTAGATCAGGGTTCTGCTTCGCACATTCCCAAAAAATGCAATAAAACATCTCCAACCTGCTTAAATTCCCCTTTTACCACACAAAAACACACATCGGCAATTAAAGCTGCACACACAGTCACACACAAACGCGTCCTAAATTTAAGGTACACTTCCCAAGAGTACTTGCCACAGTACCAGCAGTTCTTCTGTTTCTATTGCTTTTTTCTTTTTCTTTTTTTTTTTTCTCCCTGTTCCATCCTTTCGTTTTCCCAAAAACAAATGTGGACTAGATTGGTGAATGAGGTTATCCAATTGTCTGCAGAATAGACTGATCCCAAATAAATAAAGAGGAAAACTAAAATAAAAAAAAAAAAAAAAAAAAAAAAAAAAAAAAAAAAAAACTTTTACAGTAAAAAAAAATAGCCATTTTTAACTGTCAGTATAAGTTATTATTTTCACCTTTAAATTAAGATTTCAATAAGTATGATCTGTGAGTTTTCTAGTTAACAATTTATCATGCGCGACGAAAAAAATTGTAAAACTTAGTGGTTGTTAAAAAGTACAAATCGTACCTCAAAAATTCTTAAAAATAAAAAGTTAAAAAAAATATAAGATGGATAGATGTTGGACAGTAATAAATATAGCAGGATGTGGTGGAATGAGGAATGGAATAGAAAGGGCACCTCTTTTGCGGTTGGCGCTTTGGAGGCTTATTATTATTCTTTTGTCACTCATTCACTCTTCCGACAGTTGAACGGTTGTGACAGCAAAGCAAACGGCAAATTGAGGCCAAAGCTTTTCGCTCACTCCAAACATATACCCACAGACCTGATCATGTGAATACTATATATATACATATATATGTGTGTATATGTATATGTATATACATACATATATATATATGTATATGTATGTATGTTACTGCTTGTGACACACACAGGAGAGGACCCGCCTCTTTCTTGAAACGTAACGTTGGTAATCACATTAAAATTAAAATTTTGTAAAGTGACAATCTTTGAGTTGAGAGTTGCAGGATATTTGATAAAGAAAAATCATAAAGATATATTACAACTAGTTAAAGCTATTTTTATTATTACTATTGTTTTTAATGTTATTACGTTATTATTATTATTATTATTATTATTACGACTAAGTTTCTTCTATTACATATTACGTTATTATTATATGCAAAAATAATCTTTAGATGTCCCTAGTTATTTTTGTTAAATTGAGAAGAAAATGTATTTCTTAAAGTTAAAGAACTTACGTGATTGAAAACTGATACCTACAGTACAGTAAACATAAATTTGTATACTAATGATAAATTAATCAATAACTACGAGATTAATTAATGATTATCAAAATCAATCAAGGACAGTAATAGGCTTTTAAAAAGTCATCCACCGTAATCAATACACTTTGTTCGTTCGAATACAGCTACTATCTTTTTTTTTTTTTTTGAAAGAGTTACTAATTAACTTGTTTTGAATACAAAAATATAGCGCCGTTGTCAAATTACTCACTGAGAAATACAAAAATATTACTTTTTTTTCTTTTTTGGTTGAACAATATTACTGATTTTTCTAAACCAGTAAAAAAAGATCTTAAAATATATATATATATATGTCATAATTTGTGTCCCAACGACTATAATTGCAACTTGTAATACTTTATTAAAAATTGATGAATAAATACTCAATAGTA
Source organism: Morus notabilis (assembly GCF_000414095.1). Lineage (NCBI taxonomy): Eukaryota > Viridiplantae > Streptophyta > Magnoliopsida > Rosales > Moraceae > Morus > Morus notabilis. The sequence goes on along the minus strand of NW_010361820.1, from coordinate 1,181,539 downwards.
GCAGTTATTCACAGGATTGTTGTTCTTTTTTGGTTTTTTTTTTTTTTTCTTTATGAAAATTCACAGGATTGTTGTTACTCATTCACACATTACTCAGTTCTGCCACTTTTGACAACAAAGCTTTGGAGGAAAGAAAAAAAAGGGAACGACTTCTCAACTACAACCCAATTTTTCTGCTCCACTCATTCCTGATCGTCATCTCTACTATCTATCTGTCAAAAAAACCTACCACGGTAAGAAAAATCCATATATATATTCAATCAAATCTTTTTGGGGTGTGAAAGGAAAAAAAAAAATTTTGGGCACTTTTGTCCCCTAATTTTTTTTAAGGGTAATTTTTTTCTTGGAAATTTGATAACTAAACTTTAAACTTTTAAATTTTGTAATACGTCCTTCTAATTGTTAAGTTATTGCAATTTGGCCACTTTAGTAATTTTATCTTGAATTTTTGTCGGTTGTAAAGGATTGAGAACCAAAATATTGAAAGATTTTTGTTAGGGCTTGAATTGATATTTTTGAATTTCGGGTCGGAGGTACTTTTGCTTCATTAATTTAACACAACCATGAATAAAATAGGCCACGTTACTACAGTTTGGTAAGGCAGCTTTTACCGTGAAATCCTAAAAAAATTCTACCGGTGGAGTCTTTATTTTTTATTGTTAAATGATGTTTTTAACGGTTAAATTTACAGAGAAAATAATTAATGAGACGCATTGTATATTTTTAATATAAATTTGTGTAAATTTAATTATTAAAAATTTAATCTAACGAAATATTTTAAGAGCTCCACCGTATAATTTACCGCAAACTTATAAAAAAAATAATAAATTGTAAAAAGTAAAGGGTAAGTTTTCGAATCTTGAAAAGTTTTGGGAGACAAATATGCGAAATACAAAAAAGAAATATCAGGAGGAGCGGGTGGGAGAGAGGTGGGAGGAAGAGTTACAGAACAAATCAAGTACTGCTATTTGTGTTACCTTGTCGGCATTTTCTTCCTTACTTTTCAGGAGGGACCCACTTCCATAAACGATCTAAAAAAAAAGGAGCCAACTTATCCCATGTGCTTATCAGACTTTAGCTTCATCACCTCTTGCTGGCACTCTCTCTCCTCTCTCTCTCTCTCTCTCTCTCTCCCACATTTTGTTCCATGTAAACAAAACTCAGAGTAAAAGCTCCAAAAACTATGCTTGAATTGAGCTTTAGATCATGAAGGAATTCTGAATCTGTGAATCTCTCTCTTATCTTTCTCTCATAAGCTTTACACAGAGACAATGGACCCAAGAACTCGCCTTGATCACGCTTTGTTCCAACTCACTCCCACTAGAACAAGGTATATATATGTATATATGTATGTGTGTATATATATTGCTAATTTAGGCTGTTATTCGATCTGGGTTTCTTCTAAAATTGAGTTTTTGTAATGGGAATTTTTGGCTCATTTTGGTTTTTGAAGATGTGACTTGGTGATCTTCGCTGTTAATGGTGGAAACGAGAAATTGGCCTCGGGGCTTCTTGAGCCGTTTCTGGCTCACCTCAAATCGGCAAAAGACCAGATTTCCAAAGGAGGATATTCCATTACTCTTCGTCCCTCCGCCTCAGATTCCTCTCATTGGTTCACCAAATCCACTCTTCAAAGGTAATTTGACATCACCATGTTATGACATTAAAAGAGAAAACAAAAAAAAAACAAAAAAACAATCATAATAATAATAAATAAAGGTGGTTTTCTTCTGAACTAGAAAGCTTTTCCTTTAGTTAGTCTGTTTTGGATTTTGTGTTTTGAGATTTGATTTATGAGATGAAATGGTTTTTTTGTCATTGGTGATATCTTAACTGTAACTGTTCAATTGGGTTACTGGATCACAGGTTTGTGAGATTTGTTAGTACACCGGAAGTTCTCGAGAGATTTGTTACTTTGGAGAAAGAGATTGTGCAGATTGAGAATTCAATTCAAAGTCAAACGAGTGAATTGACCAACAGTAATGGGGTGACACAGGCTGAAGGTAATGCTTTTGTTGAATCCCTCTTACTTGTCTCTTTTCTTTTTTTTTTTTTTTTTTTTTTTTTTTTTTTTTTTTTTTTTTTGGACTCGGTTTCCCTCCCAGATCCCTTGTACTTCTTGTCCTTATCCCTTTTGTCTATTATTTTTTAAAATATTTTAATTATTGACAAATCAGCTGTCGGTAGAAGCAGATTTTAACTGTGAGAAATGTAGAATTTCTATTATCCTGTGAGCAGATCTAGTTGCTTTCTCAGCACCTAATTTGTGAAATAAAATGTTTCAGCTGCTGATGGGAATTTCAACAAGGCAACAGCTGCGTCCAAGGTTGGTCAAGTGTTACAAATTATTGTCACATTGACTGTAACATGATGTTTCTTCTAAAGTTCATTTTATAATCCGGACCTTCATTAACTGTGTTGTGATATTCAGTCAAAAGGTGAATTCAATGGGACAGCGGATGCTGCACCGGAGGAGAACTCTAAGTAAATCTATCCTACTGTCATCTAAGTTTTACTGGACTCTAATGTGATTTGGTTGGTTGCAAAGGTTTCTGTATTTATCGTTCATTGATTGTTCAGCTGCGGGTTATGAACAGGATCCGTCTTCAGCGCGTTCTGGAAACTCGGAAAGCTGTGCTCTGCAAAGAGCAAGCAATGGCTTATGCTCGTGCTTTGGTTGCTGGATTTGAACCCGACTACTTAGATGATCTCATATATTTCGCTGATGCTTTTGGAGCTTCACGTTTAAGGTTAGCAAAAGAATATGTTGCTAAATAACTCTAGCGAAGGATGTAATTTTGTATGTCTAGAGATTAAGGTTGAGATATCTCTGGAAAATATTGCTTTTTCTGATTGCTGCATATGAAAGGCATACCATATATAATTGGGTTTTTGGCACTTTGCCCAATTTTTCTGACTTTGGCAGCTTGCCTCCAGAACTTTTAATTTTGATGTTTACTCCTCTAACTTGCTGAATTGCTGCAATGTGGCCCAATTACCAATTTTGCTCTGAACTTTGGTGGGATTTGAGGGATTGAGAGAGTTTGGGATTTTGGACTTCCTGCGCGAACGTGCTTTTAGTCACCAATTTAAAACAACCATTAGCAAAATGGGGCACATTAGAACAGCTTAGCAAGTTGGAGGGTAAATTGCTAAAATTAAAAGTTTGTAGGATAAGTTGCAAAATCCCGAAAGGTTCAGGGGACAAATGTGCAAAAATACCCTACATGGTTTTCATATAAAGGGTCTTTGCATTGAATGTAAAATGACAATCACTTGCAGATTACCCCAAGTTTCTCATTTTTTACATTGCAAAACTTTTTTTTCCCTTTTTTTCCCCTGTTTTTGGGGTGATCATGAGGTATTTATCTTTGATAAAGGTCAAATTGTATTTCTGCCTTTTTTCAGGGAAGCATGCATAGATTTCATAGAACTATGCAAACAGAAGAACGAAGACAGGCTTTGGATGGATGAATTAGCGGCAATGCAGGCATGCCCTCAGCCAGTCATGCCTTATCTGGAATCGTCTGGTATCATACTTGCTGGAGAAGATACTGACCCTACTCATACTTTGATGATAAACATAAACCAAAATGGAAAACCAAATGGTGCCTTGGATGCATCAATTTCTGACTCAACTACAAGTCGCGGTAGTTTGGATGCGAGCCAAGGTATGCTTTCAAACTTATATACAATTCTGTAAGACCAGTTAGGAATCCTTCTCTTTTACTCTTTTACGAGAAAATCCGAATACTAGGTTTTGCCTTGCCATCTTCCTGGAGAGAATAGTAGACTCCGTCCCTCATTTAACTATTATCATAATTGTACTGTGAGTATTTTAAGAGACACAGCCTCTTCTGTGCAGTATAGACTCATCGTTTGTGTTAAACATTTGCAGATAATGGCACCCCAACGCCACCTCAGGCATCACCAATGGATGGGAAAGCTCAAGCTCCGCCCTCATGGCCAAACCATCTTCCTCAGTACATGCACAACTTTCAAGGTCCTGTTTTCCATCCGTATCAGGGTTACATGTTTCCCCCTGGTATGCAGGTTCCTCCCTACTTTCCAGGGAATATGAAATGGCCTCCTCATATGGAAGACTCCGGTCCTCATGTTGATAGAGAAAGTCGGAGAAATAAGTCTCACAGGAGTAAAAAGAAACATTCTTCAGATCAAGATGAATCCAATGAGGAAAGTGAGTCGAGTTATGAGAGTGAATCAGATGATCAGACACGGCATGGAAAGAAGCACTCTTCTAAAGAGCAATCGCGGAAGAAAAAGCACGGGAAAAAGTCCTCAAGAAAGGTTGTTATTCGAAACATCAACTACATAAGCTCTAAGAAGGATGGAGAAGTAGAAAGTGGCTCAGAGGAGACTTCATCCGACGAGGATGAACTCATCGACGGGGATTCGATCAAACAGCAGATTGAGGAAGCTGTTGAGTCTTTGGAGAAGAGACACAAGCCTTCCTCGCGTCGTCACAAGAAACAAGAGAAACAAGGTGGTGTTAAGTATTCAAATGGTGATACTGATCTGGAAACTAATGATGCCAGTGTTGAAAATTCCAAATTGGAAAAGAAAAATGCTAACTGGGATGCTTTCCAAAATCTACTGCTGAGAGACAAAGATTCGAGTACTTTTGATGAAGAACCGTGCCCAGTGCAGGATTACTTTTCTGAGGAAGGAAAACCATCCGCAATTAGTTTTGAGCAAGAGAAGATCGCAAAGCAGCGTGCAATTTCAAGTGATGATTTTGTTGTGACAGGAAGGGAGACTGGGAATGAGAGCAAAACTCGGGTTTTCTTCGAGAGTAGCGACAATGCTGGTCCGATTATCAAGAAGCAGCGGAGTCCAGATGAGGAACTATTATTTTCTCAGAGAATTGAAGAATCAGGTAACAATTCCCATGCAACTCTACCCGATTGTGTTGGTGAATCCACCAAAACCAAATGTCCAAAAGATGGGGAATGGTTCCTTGGCAACCAACCAGATGTGTCGGCAGATTTGGACCAGAGCAAAGATCCCAACTTATTCGACGGAGTTTATTCGTCATCATCATCCTTCCAAACTGACAAAAACAAGAGAGATGTTGTGGTCGATGATTCCTTTATGGTTCAAGATCGATTCATTGCAGATCATTCTGATTCCCTATTGAGGACTGACATAAGCGTCGTTCCTGAAATTGTTGGAGATGCTCAATACAAAAATGGCAGGCAAGAAATCTCCCAAGACAAGCCTGAAGCTTTTAGTACCCATGAGCCAGATGACCTCTACATGGTGCTTGATAGAGTTTCGGGTGTGGAACAAGCCATGGAAGCATGGACTCCAGAAATGGATTATCAAACCATTTCAACAACTGAAGCTAATAAGAAGGCCATTGACACAGAAACAACAGAGTCTGTTGATGCTAATCAGCCTCCTAATCCCAAGGCAAAAACTGCTAAAACTAATGGAGTTCCAGGGAAGGGCAAACCTGATATCATGTCAAGGACTAAGAGAACAGCTCCAGGAAGCAGAACCACTGGTCCGAAGAGCAAATTGGAAAAGGTATTTAACTAACTATTAGTGGAGAATTAGTGGGCGAAATTCGGAATTTATGATTATTTGGTGGGAGGAAATAGATTGGGTGAGAAATTACATTACCGGTATGACATATAGTTTTAACAGTCATATTATATCAATATATATAAAAGTTTAATGGAACTTGATGAAATTCTTACGGTTAAAACTATGTCCTACCACTACCAGTAGTGTTTCATACCCTACCAAAAAAAAAAAAATTGGAATTCTCAAAATTAGACCTAAAGTTTTATTCTTTATAATTCAAACATATTAGGAGATGTGATTTTTGTTTCATTCTTTCCTCCTATACCAAGACCATAAGAGAAAGTCCACTCTCTCTGTTTCCTTCACTTAGGTTTTGCACCTCCCACTCCCTCCTTTTTTTTTTTGTTTTTTTTTTTTTTTCTCTTCTTCATATTAAACAGTCTAACCTCCAGAAATGAAAATATCTATCAAAACAAGTGCCTTGTTGTAAAACTAAATTATCACTGCAAATGTCGATATTAGCTTAATATAATTTATTCACTTCTCCAATTTTTGTGTCAAAATAGGAAGAAGAAAACAGGAGGAAGTTGGAGGAATTACAACTTCAGCGCCAGAAGAGAATTGCCGAAAGGAGTGCTTCCAAAGGAGTCACCACAGCAACATCAAGAAGGCTCTCAGCAGAAAGCAAAACTGGCAAGACTTCCCTCAAGAGCGAAAATGCTCAACCAACCACAAAACCAAAGCCAGTTCTTCGCAGTTCCACCATTGAACGCCTTGCAGCCGCACGGACCACCACTCCAAAGGCATCAACGAGTCAATCCAATAGCTTGCCAAAGAAGCAACCACCTGCGAAGGCGAACGGTGTAGCTTCAACAACCACATCACTGAAGACTAATGGTGTCGTGAATAAGAAACTGAGCCCGAACAAAGCCAAGCCTTCAGAAATTAGCCCCAAAAAGCTAAACCAGGTACTTTCTTCTCAATCTAGTGTCAATGAAAAAGATTTGATAGAAGTCAAAGAGACACAGCCTGTGAGTTCTGCAGTGACTCAACCTAGCAATACCGATGATCGCGATGCGGAAGATGTCAAGGAATTGCAGGCTTTTTCTTCTGTAATTGAGAAAAAACAAGAGAATGCTACATTGGATATAAGTTCGGCTGAGCCTATTCAAGATCAGATAATATCAAATTCGAAGACCGGATTGCAAAATGAATCTCCAATTCTAAAAGAAGAGAAAACAGAACAGATTGTTGAGAGTTCCTCCGTTATTTCTGGTGTGAACATCGTGGAGGAGAATGATTCAACGATTGAAGACTCACCGGCATCACCTGAGATCTCGGAGATTGAAGTAACAACACCGCCACCAAGCACCGAGACAATGGCGGAATCGCCCCACTTGAGGAAGAAATGGAACGCCGATGACCAGAACTCTCCGAAAGCGACGAAAGGATTTCGAAAGCTGCTTTTGTTTGGAAGGAAGAGCAAGACCTCTGTTGTGAACTGAGACTCCTCTTCCATGAAATTTAGCTTTTTTGCTCCCTGCAGAATAAGGCCTTTGGGTGTTGGCGCCAAACAGAGGGAGCGTGTGTAATTTTGTCCATTTTGACAATATTGTATCATAGGGTAATGGATAAACAGGTAAAATCCCTTTTGCATGGTATAGTTGTCTTGTGAATTGTATTCAATGTGTTCATGTATTCTGAGAATTGTTTTTTCTTGTTCTTTTTATTTTTTTTTTTTTTTTTTTTTTTTTTTTTTTTTTTTTTTTTTTGTATGTATCTTTTGTAATTTTTATTTTGAAAAAAGAAAAAGAAAGAATTGGTTGTATTTGTTTTCAATACATTGTAGTGAATAAGATTGATATATTTATGGCTTATTACAACTAATCATTTTTTAGATTCTTTATGCCTTACCAATTCATTCACGTTATATATATATATATATATATATATGTTGTTAGATTGATATTGCTTAATCAGGTTCATGTCGTTTGAGGTTATTATTGCTTTTACAAATGCTGCCCTAACGTTCTCCTTTCTTTCTTTCTTTTTTTTCCTCCTCTTTTACACTCGTTTATCATTTTCTAGTCTCTTACCTTACTTCCTCTAGGTTTGTTACGTTTGTATTATCTGCGGTGATCCTACGACTGCTGTGCAATATGACGTGTCAACAGTTGTTCGCAATGGCTCCTCCCAGTTCTGTGTCATTACTTTTTCCTCCTCCAAATTTTTTTTTTTTTCCGGAGTTTTACAAGTAAGCCAGTCTTGCTCAGTTTCTAAACTTTGTGTTTAGGTTAAAATCATTTTAAATTAAAATATATATATATATAATAAATAGTTTTTAATACAAATTTAACAATTAAAAAAATTATCAATAATTCATTTTTTTTAATCCTATAAAAAAAAATTTTTAGCTGAAAATTATTTCCTCCATCAATTGCCCTCAAAAGATCCTTTACGCAGTCTATTAGACTGTACAACTGCCACTAATGCCAAGGTGACAAACGGGATACCACTCATGGAATAATTCCAAAGACAATCTTTTCATATGGTTTTGCACATCTACCAATAACCATTTCTTAAACAGGTCTATTTTCTTTGCGCAGGCAAAACAGTGTACTAGTTCCATTGCAAAAATATGTTAGGTTTATTTCACAGTTTGGAACACAATTTAATCCTTCTTATTATAATATTTTTTTCTCACAAAAAAAATTTAAATTTAAGTTTAAACTTGTGATTCAAATATGTGAAACAAACATAGCAACGTAAATTGTACATTTGATCACGTGTATGATCAAAATTGCATTGGGATGGCATCCGCCCTCCCCACACTGACCCGCAAACCCATCCATAAGTCGTCATTCTTATAGCTGATCCTTGAAGTACTCCAAACAAATCTCACATGTGACAACAAGGTATTTCGAATAAGAATAATTATATCTTTTGTATATATATTAGTTTGCATATGGGTGCAAGATTCTGTAAAAGAAAAAAAAATTAATAGCATTATTTATATTTTGCTGATAAATGATAAAAAAAAATTGTTTTAAAAACAATGTTTATATATATATATTTAAATAAATATATAATTACCTAAACATTTTTCTCGTAACTCTCTTAAATATATTTTTTCATATGCACCATGTAATATTATTCTGTAAAATATTAGGAGGCAACAAATAAAAAAGAGTAAAAATGTGAAAAAAAACAAAACAAAAATGAAGGACCCTAAAAGGTAAATTAAAAAACACGAAGGACGAGAAAAAAAAAGTACGGGACAAAACATTTCATCAGTGGGGGAAAAGATCTTAAAAATTTTAGATAAAGATATGTACGAGAATAAATTATTTTGACAAGCATTTAGAGAAAAAATATATATTTATGAGGGTCAATTTGAAGAAAGAAAAAAAGAATGTATAATTAGGTAAAAGAGATGAGAATGGAAAAAAAGAGGAGATAAAAAGGGAGAGAGGAAAAAAAAGCCACAAAAAAAACCACTAATGAAACTTTTCGTTAGTGGGAGTGAAAGAAAAAAAATGTATTTGAGAGGATCGTTTCATGAAAAAAAAAAATAAAGTTAAGATAAGAATACATATGAGAAGCAATTATTTCAATAGAGCAAGAGAAAAAATATTTATGAGAGACGCAGTTAAAAAAAGGGAAAAAATGTATAATGCGTAAAAAAAAAAGTGACAATGAAAAAATAAGAGGATTGAGAAAAGCAAGAAAAAAGGGATGTAAATAAAAAGTTGTCCATAAAGGAGAATCCATGCAGTATATATAAGTGTAGCCAGTGGCAGAACCACCTTAGACCAAGTCGGAGAAGCCGCCTCTACTACCCAAGGTGGCCCCTTTAATATTACCCTAACTAAATTTTTATTTTTTATTTTTTCCTTATGTCTCCCCCCTGAATTTTTCTATTTATAACATTTATACGAAATGTTTAAAAATTTCTCAATTATACCTCAAAGTTTAACTTTTGAATTTCTCATATGACTTTTGAATTTTTTATACTTCACACCTAAATTTCTAAATAAATCAATAATCAATGATACTGTTACATAAATTCATAATTTTTCGATTGTAAGCCTTAAAAAGAGAAATTAAACTTATTTATAAAATTAATTTATTAGGACTTAAAAATAAATAATAATTTTACTATTATTTTAGTTTAAAATTTTGATTTCACCAGCCCCCCCTCTGAAAAAGTTAATGGCTCTGCCACGAAGTGTAGATAGAGATATATGTAAGAGAAAAAATTGTTTCAACATAGATATTAGAAAAAAAAAAATTAGGAGGGCAACATACTGAAAGAAAAAAAAAATATTGTATAGTAGGAAAAGAAAAGATGAGAAGGAAAAGTAGGAATGAAAAAAAAAAAAAAAAAAAGGGTCGTTTCATAAAAATAAATTAGATAAGAATATATATGAGAAGAAATTATAAGAAATTATTTTAATGGAGCAATCAAAGAAAAAAATTTACAGAAGTGACATTTAAAAAAAATAATGTATAGTACGGAAAATAAGAAACAATGGAAAAAGTAATGGATGAAGTAAAGAAAGAAAAAAAAATATAAATAAAAATGAATCGTAGACGATAAGTTTTGTCCATGAGAGATTCAACATATCTACCTATTATAAAAGCCGTAACCCGAAAATATATCTCTTCCTCATGTAAGGGGGTCGTTTCGTTCCCCTCCTCTTTATTTTTTTTTTATTTTTTATTTTTTTACTTTTCTTATTTTTGTGTGTTAGATTTACATTTGTTTGATTAATTTTTTGTTTTTTTGCTTGATTGAAATTTTTTTTCTCGAACATACCTTAATCAAACATTATTCTCCTTCTTATACGTGTACCCTGATTTTTTTTCAAATATATTAATAATTATTCTCATATATGCTGTTATTTAAACATTCTTTTACTTTTCCATATGCACACCCTAATTCATTTTCAATTTGATTTGTCTTAAATCTCCCACACGTGAGGGGTCGTGTTTCCCCTTTTTTTTTTTTTTTTTTTTTTTGCTTTTCTTATTTTGTATTAGATTACATTTGTTTGACTAATTTTGTATGTTTTTTTTACTCCATTGAAATATTTTGAACATACCCTTGATCAAACATTTTTCTCCTTCTCATACAAGCATCCTAATTTGTTTTTTATTTGATTTGTTTTTAAATATGTTTTATATTTAAAAATAACCAGTATTAAAATAATTATTCTCATATATGCTCTTATTTAAACATTTTTTTTCTTTTCCATATGTACACTCTAATTCATTTTCTATTTGATTTGTCCATATCAAAATATTTCTTTAAGTATATTCGATTTTATTTGTAAAATAATAACATTCAACAAAAACACATATTGTGATTGAAATACACATTTTAGTACATCTATTTTTTTCTTCTAATTTTGAAATGATGCTTCATTGAAAATTATACATCTATTTACTTTTTTTTTAATCTCTTCAACTATTGTGTGTTTAAAATCAAAATGATTTTCTAGAATAGACTGCTCTGGTGACTCACACATCACAACACGTGCAGAGCACGTCCTCTACACTAGTATAAGTGTAAATAGGGAAACGTATATAAAAATGAATTATTTTAACAGAGATGTTAGAGAAAAAATATTTACAGGGCAACATATTGAAAAAAAATAAAAAATAAAAAAAAAATTGTATGGTAAGGGAATAAAAGATAAGAATGAAAAAGAAGGGAGGAATGAGTAAAAGTAAAACAATAAAAGAAAAGGAAGAAAAAGAAAATTCATTCGAAACTTTCACATGAAGCGTGTGAGAAACCCATCTCACTCACAAGATTGGTAGTGATAGATATAGATAACACTTTTTCAAAAAAAAATATATATATAACATTTTTTTTATAAATAATATGATAACACTTTATGTTGGAACAAAATTTCATTCAATACTTATCTAACGTCTCTAGACTAATAATTCAGATTGAATAAGAAAATTATCTAAAAAAATTGAAAGAACACTCGAAGAATATAAAGAACTTCAGAAAAAGTAACAAGAACAAACTGAAAACAATCACAAGACAATTGTATTCAATAATTAGGGCGTATCTTTTCCTCTCAAACCGAAAGAATTTATAGTACATTAGGAATTGGGGGTTTAATTCCTCTCATTAATTCGAGAGTTTATTCTCTCTTCAATACAATTAGACTATTCACCTTTTTTGAGTGTTACAAACAATTAATAAACAAATTAAACTTGAGTCATTAAATGCCTTTAATCGTCGACCGTTACTTGACATTGATGCTTGATAACTCTTAATCTTCTAACTTCTTTCCTACCTGAGCTTATGCTCGGATAGTTATCCTAGCGTACACTCGCGTGGTTTCTCTAACATACGCTTGAGTGGTTTCCTTAACGTACGCTCGAGTAGTTTCCTTAGCGTACGCTCGGGTGTTATCCAAACATACGCTCGGTTCGTTCAAAAAATTATTACATTTTATTAGCGCCGAAAAATCCATCCAACACTTTATATACATAATTAACGAACTATTAACTAGTACAGGAGCCTTATAAATTTACTTACCAAGATAATAATGAATAATTATGATTCAAATCAATTAATTATATACACTTTATTTTTCAAAATGGCGTAGTAAGTTTAGAATATGTTCTAAAAGCATGCATTCCAACACCCTTAAGAAGTGAATCAATGATCACGATTCATTGAAGAATAAATTCAATCAAATAGGGGGGGCGTGAAGGATGGAAGACAATTCTGTTATTCTATTAAAAGTAGAAAATTGTAAGTAAATTCTAATAATAGAAATACGTAATATTAGAGATGGCAAATTTTGTTGTCGTGTTGTATTGACCCATCTCAGTTAATATTATATGTCTTGACATAAATACGACTTAATTATTATTTGTGTCAAAAATATAAAATCTAAACATGATGTGTTCTCACATCTCTCAATATTACGCACAACAAATATTATATATATATATATATATATATGAGTGTGTGATTTTAATAGTTACTCTAATATTTACCTATCAATGAATATTATTGTTTTAGTTGTGAGATCATAATCCGACGGTTGTAATAAATTGGATAGTTAACTACAAATTTATGACAACTAATGAAACTAGATTTTTATCGTGTCATCTCATCAAATATAGAAATTTGATGACGTGACGTGATAAGATTTCAATCTTATTAATTGTTATTAATTGGATAATTGATAAAAAAAAGTATGATAATTAATCTGAAGGTTATATTCACAATTCTTGATATTTTTGGGGCAATTGGTACAATTAGTACTACTTTAGGCATAATAACATTTTAATTCCTGTTTTAATTTAACATATTAGTCCTTAAACTTTCATTTCTTGGGAGTTTTTGGTCATTGAGAACAAAATTGATGAGTGATTTATGAAATTTAACAAAGATAATCATGTGTCTATTATGTAACAACTTAAAATTTTACCGAAATAATTACATTACATGTAAAATTATCTCTCTGTTACTATTAAAATCCGTTAAAATCTCTAATATTTTGCACTTATTGTAACTATTTATGTAAATTTTTAGTTATTATGCGATGAGCATGTGTATATATGTTTAATTTTAGAAATCATTTATCAATTTTTGTCAGGGATCAAAACTGTCAAAAAAATAAAAGTTCAGAGACTAATATATTAAAATTAAAGGATTAAAAGATTAAACTGTCACTATATATAAAGTTTAAGGACTAAATATACCAATTACTCTTTCTTTCTTTTTTAGTGACAACGTCCAAAATAGAGCAAAACTAAGAGACATTTGTGAGCCCCTAAATCTGCGCACTAAATAAAGGGTGGGCATTGGGAGGTAGAAGAGCCGCTCAAGCATTAATGTCAATGTCATGTAAGCAAGGGCGGAGCTACCCGCAAGACCCATGCATGGGCTCCTTAAGGTTCTGCCCGAATTCCTAAAAATTTATTGACTATTCGTAGTTTTGTTAATTACAACATTTTCTTGTTACAAGCTTTAGCTACTTTAATTCAATCAAAAATCAACCATTATTACTAAATACTATTGTGTTATAGTTTAATTTAAACTTTTCATTTAATTCACCGCCCCTTTCTTAAAAATAATTTTCTGGCTTTGGCATTGATGTTTAAAAATTGTCACATTATTTAGGCTCCGTTCATTTCGCTAATTCGAGTTTAGAATTCGAGTTTTATTACAGTAAAAAGTTCTCATAAACAATCACATTTAATTTTTTTACTACAGTAAAAAATTTTCACATAAAATTACATCTCAACTCGAAATAATTAGTGTTGAACATTAATCTACTGTAAGAAAATGACAAGTCAATTGTGCGTAAATTGATATAAAATTTTGAGAATCTGTTCCCTCTACACTACTCTGTTGGTCAAATTATCCTTTAAAAAAAGCCCAAAACTTATATTGATTGATTGATTGAACCGTAGAATGAACGACTGGATTTTAATCTGGTGGGGCTAGAGCTGTGGACCTACCAAATCAACTACAGTCTGTACCGCATGCAGTGCATTGCAACCCCAAAGCCAAACTGAAAGACAACCAACACTCAAAATAAAAGTTTCTTGTCCTTATTCCGACCTTTTGTTTATGGCACGCATCCAAATTGCCCTTTTAGATCCAGCTGCTAGATCTCTCCCATCTTTTTAAAAGTTAGGTTATTATAGGTGGTGCCTCTGAATTTTAAACTTCGTTTAATAAGAGAGGACGAAAAGAAAATACATAAAAAAAAAAAAGTGAATAAAAGAAAAGAAGTTGATTTTCTTACGTATTTAGAGTATGATGAGAGAAAAAAAATATATATGTAATAGATTAATGAATATTTCATCAATTATTTAATACTAATTTAATTTTAAAATACGGATAAAAAAGTTAGTTTAATTATTAATGAGTGAATTTAATTTTTTCACGTAATGTTTGAGAGATAAAAATTAGTCAGCCTCACAATAATTTTTATCCACTCTATTTTTCTTTTCTTGCCTTCGTCTTTTTTTTCCCATCAAACAACTCACTTTATCATTTTACACTTAATAATCTCTCCACTTACTTTCTTACTTCCTCTTTTCCATCATATCAAACACAATATAAGTGTCATTTTCAATTTGTTCCTTAAATTATAAAAACTCTCATTTTACCTCTTTAGTTTTAAATTGTTCTCATTTACCGATTTTGTTGTAATTTATGTTTTAAAAATATATATAAAAAAGAGTAATACAATCACATTGTCTTTCTGTTTGAATTTTTGTTAAAAATAAACAAATAAACGCCTATACTTTAACCCCCTCTTTTTTTGTGTGATTTTAATAGATCTTTTAAAATTAAATGGGATAAATTTAAAAATTAAGGGGTAAAGTTAGAGTTTTCAATATTTAGAAGATAAAGTGAAAATGACTTAGAAATTCAGAGGAGACAAGTAAAATTAATCCAAGTCAAAATAACAATTACTTAACACCAAATATTTTTGAAACTTTTATTTCATGGATAATACGTATTTTAACGTATATTTTATTTAAATCACATTGAAATATGGTTGCTGGCATAGGCTTATTGGTGTGACAACTCAACTAAAAATTAGCATTTAAATTTTCTCATCTTTAAATTTTAAAAATAAATACAAAAATACATATATCAAAATAATACAATTTAATAAAAATTGTAATATTTTTTTATTATTTGTATAATATTATTTATGTGTTCAAGTTGTACTCATTTTATCAAAGTATAAACTTGATAAAATATAATTTCATATCACGTTACATGTTGCTTGTTTTATTATTATTATATTACAACAAAAAGTGACAATGTTATACCTACAGTACTGTAAGCCTATCGAACTAAAGATCATACTTAACGTTTGGTTTATAGATTAGAACCGAACTATTTTTAATTTACGTGTATTTTTTATGAGAGAAAATACTGTAGCGAACCACAAACCATGATTCGAATCAGGGGATGAATCCCCCAACCAAACAACCAAAATTTAACGGTTCGTAAGTGTTAATTTTGGAGCCTCTCTGGTAGAACTAATAAAAATAAACTATCAGTAGTTTGTTGTTTCTTAATCGTAAAATATGTATCAAAAATTTTTCGTTCTATATATTTTTTTAATCTGATATAATTTATCTAACGATTAAAAAACTGTTCCTATCAGTACGTTGACCTACTAAAAAAACTTCCTAATAATTCATTATTAGTGTATTTTCTCACATCATGTAAGATTCTTAAATATTTAATCACAAAATAATAAAAAAAAGATTCTCAAATATTTTTTTGGAGTTTCTCAGTAAAATAAACTATCTATAATTTTTTATATTTTAGTCGTTAAATTTATATTAAAAATTATCTATTCTGCATATTTTTTTAATAATAAATTTTAAAGACATTTTCGGCGTTACCTGCTTTTTAAGAACACTGATGTTTCATGCTTTTTAAACGTCAAATTTATATCAAAATATGTTTATTATGCATACTTTTTTAATTTAATGTGATTTTAATTAGATCTAACGATTAAAAAATAAAAAATATAAGTGTTCTTAAAAGAAAAAAAAAAAAAAAACTCCCTAAATTTTAATAAGATTTAAACGACTAAAAACTAGTCTGATTGATAAGCACACCTAAGGAATAAAGTCTCACATTGTAAAAATAAAAAAAATAAAAAAATAATAATAATAATAGTAATAGTAAAGTTGTTAAGCTTTACGCTGAAGAAGCATCGATTCTGCTCTCTTCTCTCTCTTCAGTTTCACAACATTTTGCAGATCACACATTTTTGCCCACCGACAATGGTTCGCATCTGAAATCATTATCAGCGATTTCTTTATGGGTGGAAGTCATCATCAACGGTTGGATCTTATTTTCCTTTCTAGTGTGGACCGTGACTATACCCCAATAATCCCATACACATATTCTCAAATCCCCAAATTACCCTTTTATCATTATAATCCCCAAATTACCCTTCTTCTATTCTTCTCCTCGAAAGACGCATATTTCACCTACTTTTAGTTTTCTTACTTTTGTTAATTGCAAGTTAAGGAAAACAAAAACCATGTGTAGATATATATATATATATATATATATCTTCGGAAGGCAAAATATGGTGCAGACGCACTTTACATTGAAAATTACTAAGGGGCTGTTTGGTAGCTTTTTTTAAGTTAAAAACTCAAAAAAAGTAACCTGAGTTATAATTTTATTTAAGTTCGTGTTATTTTAAGTTTGAACTCGAGTTTGAGACTAAAACTCAAGGGGCTGTTTGGTAGCTTTTTTTAAGTTAAAAACTCAAAAAAAGTAACCCGAGTTATAATTTTATTTAAGTTTGTGTTATTTTAAGTTTGAACTCGAGTTTGAGACTAAAACTCGAGTTCAAGTTTTCTCTTCAACTCGAGTTCAGAAACTCAAACTCAAATTAATGAACAATATTTTTTCTATTCTTAAAAATGCACTTTTTCGTTTTAATTCTGATTGAGATGATTTTTTTCTATGCGTTGACAACGAAAAGACGAATAAAACCCCACCCATATACCCTATTAAAATTTTTCATCAACATTGAGTTTTTATTAAAATACTATCTAAATACAAATTTAAGTTTTGACTCACTCAAACACAAACTCAAAAAGATTCTTATCTCAAACCATAACTCAAATGTACACAACCAATCACAAACTCAAGTTACAACTTCAACTCAAGTTATAACTCAAACTCAACTCAAAATCTACACTCAAATCACCTAGCTCAAAAAAGGCAAAAGAACAACCCCTAAGATCTGAAAAACTGAAAACAAATCAAGACATAAATTAATTGAGAATTTTATAACATCATACAAAATTATTTTATCGTTAAATTTAATCATATATTGTTAGATATTCCTTGAATTCCAATAAAATTATCACATTTTTCTTATTCTTATATGATTGTGATGTTATTTAAAAGTTTAAATTTTTATCCTACTAAATCACAAAATTCTCAGATTAAATATGACACGGTTTTTAAAAGAGATTTCAATTACAAAGACATTTTTTCTTTTTTTCTTTTTCTCAAGAGTTACAAAGACATATATTAAATTAAAGGGGTTGTCTTGTTTTCATTAGTTTGATATGTTTCACATGGATTTTATTTTAATATCGGTCTCGGTGCTGGCATAATTAATTCATACCTCAATTTTTGATGTACAATAGGGGCTAACCTGTCAATTTATATAATAAATTTTTTCGGGACACCTAGACGAGTATTTTTAATGAGAAAAAACGAACCAGTAATCTTTTATCTGATCTTTTTTAGCACATTGCTTGTTATTTTAAGTACCTAAATTCTAAAATACTATTTGCTCTAACAAAAAGTCCAATTACTCATTAATCCGGCCAAGCATGGAACTTAGGGTTTGTTTGTAAAGTATACTCAAACTAATAATTTTTAATTTTGACATTTGAAATTAAAAATTTATGTGAGAGTTTTACACTATATCAGACTCAAACAAACGACCCCTTAGAATTTGCAATAAAGTGGGGGTACAATTGCCATTTGAAATTTGACCGGAAGGGTAATTCAGGAAATTAGCTATTGCTGGTAAGTACGCTGTTTCAGTCTACTGGTGGAAGGTACTTATCTATTGGTAATGGAAGAAACAGCAAATCTGATTTATTTTCAGTTTCTTTTGTTCTTTAATATTTTTTATTCACAGTTTTTGCTTTTCTTATTTAGAGAGACAAAGAGACAGAGGTGAAGAAGTAGGTCAGAGAGGGAGAGAGGAGAGAGAGAGTAGATCTGAGAGGAAGGTGTGAAGCTGTGCGGAAATGGCGTCGAAGCTGCTTTTGATTACAGTCTTCATCTTAGACGTCATTGCTTTTGGTCTCGCCGTTGCAGCTGAGCAGAGAAGAAGCAAAGTGAGTATCTTTCTGAGCTATGCTTTGTTTTTCTGTTTGCTTGCTGAGAAAATGAAGAAATTCGAATATCCTATGTGGGTTTAGGACTATTAAACAAAAATCAAAAGGCAACTTGAATATAACACGAGGGTTTTTGTCTATAGACTAAATAAGCTCAGATCTATGGAAAAATATGGTTTTTCGGTTGCATTTGTCAAGAAAATGGCGAACTCCTTCATGTAAATTGAACATAATAGAATTAGATGATTCTATCTCAAATATGTCCTTTTTTTCCGCATATGAACACTTTAGAGTTCGATGTTCATCTGAATTTTATTGAGAAACTAGTTCTTGAGGATTTTGCAACTATATATTCAGGTTTCTAGTTCTGACTTCAGAGGTGTTGGTTATTAAGAGCTCGTTTGGTTCACGCGTTCAAGCCAAGAACAATTATGATTCATTAGCGGGAACAGAAATTTTTAAATTCAAATTCTTTGTGAGATGAAGAACACTCACAGATCAGAATAATGGGTTTAAGTATATGAACGAAAGGGGGCTAAGGCTTGTTTGCAACTCTTTTTATTTTTTTCTATTTTGAAATTAAAAGAATAAATAAAATCGGTGGATAAATCGGTGGGATCTTCTGAGACCTCGGTTATGACTTGTGAGATTTCTATTTTAAAAAGAAAAATTAAATTAATAATTAAAAGTGATATCAAATAAGGCATGATTATGGTAAGATCTAGACAAATGTGAGTATTGGTTGTTGTACCGAAAACTTCTCTTTAAATTCACTTTATGCACCACTCACATTTTTGTCATGGAAAATAATACACGACATAAAACTAAAATATAACTTATTAGGGATTAAAAAAATAGGACAATATTTATTTCAGTTTTACATAGTCCACAGAATTTTAACACATATCCATTCATAATATTCCTGTATGTCATTGCTCAATAAAGCAATTTCCCATTGTACCAACACAATGGCGAAAAGTTTAAGGAATAAGTGAGCCAGGAATCAAAGAAGAAAAATGTTAAATGTTTGTAGTGTAAGTAGTCTCTGCAAAATAATTTGATCCAATTACTTTTTGTATATGACAGGGGTGGGTTGTTACAGACAATGAAAAGAACTACGATTACTGCCAATATGGCTCAGACATTGCAACTGGATATGGGGTTGGAGCATTTTTATTCCTCATGCTAAGTCAGGTCCTCATTATGATCGCAAGCCGATGCTTCTGCTGTGGAAAACCATTGAGCCCTGGAGGGTCAAGGGCCTGGGCAGTTGTCCTTTTCATAGTCTGCTGGTATGTCACAACTCACCGTTACCAAAGATCTGCCATTTCTTGTTCTCAAATATCTCGCTTTAGTTTTCTGTTTTCAACTAGCTTAGTTTAATCCTCATTCTTTTTGGGTGTTTTACTATTTCTTTTAACTGCATTTAAAGCTTATTAAAAATTATGCACCGCACATTTTGGATGTTCTCAAAATTGTAACCTTAGATTTTAATTTCACATCAAATCTATACCTTCTATTGGTTAAATGCTGATTTTGACCACTTAAAACAGCGTTACCCTTTAAAGAGTATCATCAAATGGTTCACTCTATAACTCACAACCAGTAAAGTTGCCATTGTAGGGATCAACATCAAAATTTGATCAAAAGAAGGTATAAATTTGATATGAAAGGGTTAACCCATGGGGTATTGGTTTGGAATGGTCGGGCCTTTGGTTTTGGCCCACAAGGTCTGGGATTCATACAATTGTTGAGAACGTCCAAATTGCAAGGTATACTTTTTTAATAAGCTTAAACTGCACGGTACAAAATAGTAACTTTTTTCTTTCTCAATCATGTATTCTGTCATGTCATGCCATGTCTCAATTTAGATTAGTATTTTTTTTGTAAGGTCAATTTAGGTGAGTATGATAAAGTTATAAAACTAACCCGTAAATTTCAAATTCTAGACAAGGTAACAATTTACACGAGTACTTTGGTTGAACAGGAAATAAGATTTGAGAGTTTAATACCTTACACTTTTCCACAAGAGTTTTTATCTTATTATCTAATTTCTACCCGTATATGAATTTCTTTCAGGGTATTTTTCCTCATTGCTGAAGTGTGCTTGTTGGCGGGTTCAGTGAGGAATGCCTACCATACCAAGTACAGGACCATGTTCAGCATTGATAACCCTCCCTCTTGTGAGACCGTGAGAAAAGGAGTTTTTGCTGCTGGCGCAGCCTTCGTCTTCTTCACCGCAATAGTCTCGGAGTTCTACTACGTTTGCTATTCCAGCGCCAGAGACAGATTCCAGCCGTACGGTGGTGGAGAAACCGGTGTTGGTATGGGAACCTACAAATAGCTTCTTCATCTATGTGATCATAGTGACCTCCATTCAATCGTTCACTTTGTTTTAGATGTGACTGTCTGAACTCCCGTGCATCGATTTTTTGTCCACTCCATCACTTCCATATTTGAGTTTCATTTCTTGGATGAAGGGTTTGGTTTGACTGGTAATAGTCTGTTTTATAGGTGGTCTTCTATAATTTCTTCATTTGAAGTTTATATCAAACAAATTTGTCCTCATTTGTTATACACCTATATTTGTAATAATAGAAGCTTAATAGGAAACTATTGTTTGTGTAGTGTTGATCTCTTGCACATTTATGATTGTGTTTTTCATTTTGTTGTAGTTTTTATGGAATTCTTTAGTGGGAAACCGTAGTAAATAGCATATTTTTAAAACTAAATTAAGTAAATAAAAGATTTTAAAACGATTTAAAGTAAATAATAATTTACGTGAAATGAATTATTTACTGTAAATAATTCATTTATGGTTGGTAAAAAATAACTTGCGTGTAAAAGATCTTAAAAAAAATTTATATGGAAAAAATTCTTTTTACCATTTGATTTTATGTGAAAAAAAAAATATTTTACTAGTTGTAAATGAACTAAAATTAATATAGTTATATAACTAAAAATTAACGGGTTAATGTTTGTAGGACAAACATAAAGGGTACTATTTATGGAGTATTTATTTTCTTTTCTCTAGATATCAAAGATAAAAAGGCAAATAGCTTTGAAGCTTTTAAGGCAATAGCATATTTTTGAAACATTTTTGAAGTAAAAACATATTTTTCAAGTGAAAAACATATTTTTAAAATGATTAAAGTAAATAGCATATTTATTAGTAAATAATTTATTGAACCAACGTAAATTATTTATTTGTATTTACTAATAGATAAATTATTTAGATCCAGTAAATATATCATTTACTTTAATCGTTCCAAGAATATGATATTTACTCAAAAAGCAATTGAAAAATATGCTATCTCCTACATTCTTGTAGATGTTATGTAAATTACACCATTATGAGAGTCTAGTTATTCATCCGTACTACTTATAGTCAAATCTTTCCACAAAAGTAGCATATTAGAATCCCAACTCTCTAAAACCATCCTCTAATTCACCCCAGAGATATTGGGACAGATTTTTATTTATATATGTAATTTGTTGCTTCTTATCTATTACTGTATTATTTGCTAAATAGACATTGATGTCCCGTTCATTTCGCTGATTCAAGTTTAGAATTTGAGTTTTGTTACAGTAAAAAGCTCTCACAAATAATCACATCTAACTTTTTTGCTACAGTAAAAAGCTCTCACGTAAAATTACATCTCAACTCAATTAAAAACTCGAATCAGCGAACTAAACGGGCCTCAATTTGTGCCTTTTACTAGTCTGGACTTGGGTTGAGCACATGCAACAGTCGAATAGCAATCCGTTATTCTGCCACAGTCCCTAATCTACGCGATTGATCTCAAAGTATTACTTCTATCAAGAAATATTAAACAGTCTACTATTTATGGAAGTTGTGCAATCTTGATAACTTACCTTTTAGTGATCTGTCTTTTGCAACTTGTTGAGTTTTTGTGCTTATTTAAGACCAAATTTCTGGGCAATCTTGATATAACTTGCCTATAAAGCAGCAGCATATATGAACAAAAGTTGGTCCATACTCAGATACGTTTGAGCCTACAAAAACATGAGGCTAATTTTGTTGACAAACAAGAGCTGCCGGTAATGATGATTATCATCTGAAGAGGTGGAAGATTCTTGTTGTTTGATGAAATTAATTGTCATTGATCATTTTTGATGTGTGAATAAGTATTTTTCTTTTCATAAGGATCTTCCGTAAAAGAACTAATGGCCGTTTAGTTACAACCTATCCAATGAAGACGCTTATAATTAGAAGTATAGAAATTACCTTTCAAGAGGTGGTCGGAGTAGGGAGTAGGACTAAGAAGTAACCGAAGAAGAACTAATGGCCGTTTAGTTCACACGTTTAAATTTATAATTTTGATTTTAAATTTATATTTTGTGAGAAAATTCACTAAGGAGAACTTTTTTTGTTTAAATTTTTTGTGAGAGAGTAAAATCAGACTCATAATTTAAGTCTTAAAATCAAACGGGCCCTAAAAAGTGGGAGTTAGAGGAGAGAAACGGAATGGAATGTATGTTTGGGTCAGGAAGATATGTTTGGGTCAGGAAAGTGCCGGACATTCTGAATCCAGCATTTGCTTGTAGAAAAAAGAATATTTGCTTTTTTCTTGACGGATTATATAGGTAAGCTCCACTAATAAATCTGTCTTCATGAAGCCCGCTTACAGGCCTAGAATGCACCACTTCAAGTCAGGAAGCAGCTAGGCCCATAGAACTGTCAAGTGTCAACATTGCTACATGTATAACATTTGATTGGCGGACATTATTCGTTTTACAGTAGAGCTGGCAATCTGAGTAACGACACGATGATACGACTTGAAATCTGCATGAAATTAGTGAATTTGAGTTTATCATAAATAAATACGGGTCAAAATCAGGTCGAACCCGTAAAACACGATTAAATAACGTGTCATTTTCAGATTGACCCGCCAACCCGCAATTGACATGTCATAACCCGTTTATTAAACGTGTCATATTTGGGTAACACGAATACACAACTCGTTTATTAACCATTTTATAAACAGATTAAAAAATAGGTTTAGAAATAGGTTAACACGACCCATTTATCACCTATTTTATAAACAGGTTCATAAATAGGTTAACACGACTCATTTATCACCTATTTTATAAACAGGTTGACACGACACGTTTATGGCCTGTTAAATAAACGGGTTATTCGTGTCGTGTCGTGTCAACCCGCCAATATACAGGTCGTGTTTGGGTTTTGTATTTCGACACGATTAATAAATAGGTCGTGTTCATGTCAAACCTATTCGTGTCAACTGAGAGGGTCAACACGACACGAACACAGCCCGTCAACCCGAATTGCAACCCCTATTTTACAGGCTATGTAAATTCCGGGTATCCATGGTTGACGGTGAAAATTTATCAACTCAGAATTTGCCTCATTATAGATCATTTACGCGTTAATTTACACGAATTAAGCAAAAAGTAAATGCATAAGAAGTAAAGAAGACATAAAATTTATAGTGGTTCGGCAGAATATTATTGTCTACGTCCATTGGTGTATGCAATAAATCTCAAGGAATACAAGGAATCTCTCTCAGAGCGAAAAATTGTGCATATAAACTAAATGAGGATTTTATTCTTTATTTATAGGTTCTCTTGTACATTATATCTCTATCTCTAAATCACATCATGAGATAAGCTTCTTTATCCCCTTTTTAGATAAGGATTTACTTAGCTTTATCTCCACATTTAATTATTTGAATTTAAATACATGGTTGTAGTTGATAATCTATATCTGCTCTTTTAGTTGAAGTTGAATATAAGATAAGAGTTATCCTCTCCTGATTTGGTAGGCTTTAAGTTGATCTCGGACTTGTCGATTTCTTTACGTAGACATCTTTATGACCTTTTTGGGACTTCTTGACCACAATCACACAGCTGCTTGGGGACTCCTCATCCAAATGATCTTTCTCTTACCTAGTACTTCTCTACAGGTAAGCTCGATCCTGGCTTTTGGAATTCTTGACGGCTTTACTTCGACAATGTTGGGAATGGTGTTCTAGAATAATGAAATGTAATAGGATATTTATTATTTATTTAATAAAAGAGTTTATTCATTATTTTATTTGCATATATTATTGAATATTTTATGAATATCATTGAAAATTCTATGATTATTTACGTAACCTTAAATATTGTATATAAATATTATATGCGAGAGGATAATATTTAAGGATAATAATCAAAACGATGTTCGTAATGAATTTAATTAAAGTTCGGAATATTTGATTAAAACATTACTACTACATGTCATTTCAATTTAGAATGGAACGGTGTTATCCGCACTATTAATATGGTGAGATATTAAATGAGTGTATTACGCATAATGAGATTGTGTGAAACTAGGACACAAACACAACATGAAATTGTGATAATTTTCGTAAAATATAAGAATTCTAATTGAGTCTATCGATGATCATATATAGAATGATCTTAATCCTGAGTTATTAGCATACTCTTATTTATAGATATGTATCTTTTGATTTACTTGGTACGGATTCTGAAATGTTGAATCTTATTTCTTGTATTTAGGAGACATGATGAAATAGGTAGTCGGGAATGATAATATACGAGATGGAATCCATTCCCTCTTGAGAAATAAGTAGATAAAGAATTTTCTTGATGAGTGATTTGGTACTTGGACTAGTAGGACCTCCAATTCATGAATTTGTTTTATGAATCACTGTCCATTAGAGAATCAATGGTACTCAATGATAAAGATGTAATTAGAGAGGTTAACAGATTTCACCTAACTCTAATTATGAATTATTTATGGAGGATTGATCTATATGTAATGGCTATATCAAATGGACACTTTATAGTTTAGAAGTAAATTATATTTATAATTACGAGAGTGCAATATCAAATAGTATAGTAACTTTTAGAATTAATTAATTAATTAAAGAGTTTTAATTAATTATTAATTTTATTGGAGCTCAGAATTATAGGTCCATGAGTTCCCGCGTAGTCCTTGTAATACTACAAGACACTAAGAGTAAAATGAGAATCTTAGAATCATGCAATTTTAAATAGAACGCTCAAGAATAATTAATTGAGAATTAATTATAAATTAAATAAGGTGATTATTTAAATTTTGGAACACACATGTGGAGGAGTCCACATGGTGTACATGCCCAGCACTATGAGAATCCCTCTGGGATTCAGCTGCTTGTTCTTTAAGTTATCCAATTGACTTATTTGATAAGTTGTCCGATTGGAATTCAAATTAAATTAAGTTTGACTTTAATTGGAATTTGAATTTGAGTCAAAATTAGACTGTACGATAAAGGAGATTTTTTTTCCTTCCCTATTTATAATTTGTACCAACCATAAAGGGGAATATCCTTGTGGTGGCCGGCCCCTATGGATAAGAGAGAGAAGGGATTTTGTTTCCAAAATAAAATAGAAGTGAGAGATAATTATCAAATTTATCTTGGAGATAAAGTTTAGACTTCTTCAAGGAGTCTGATATCTACTCTATAAATAGAAGATTGCAGAAAATTAGAGAAGAAAATTTTTACTCTCCCTACTATATAGTGGCCGGTTTTATTGAGTGAGAAAAAGGAAAATTTTCTCCTAAATTTCACGTCGTGCATGCGTTGGTGTTCGTGAAAAACTTGAGTGTTTGAGTGCTAATCTCATTTTGTTTCAGGTGTGCCCACACACACGTGTTTATAGATTCAAGAAATTGACGAGGAAGATTCGGGTATTCTAAACAAACTTGGAGCGAGGAACGTTCGTGGTCAAAGAACTCAAATTATCGTCATAATCGTTCACTAGGTAAATTTATTCATAAATTAATTTGATTAATTTATTTGTGCATAAATTAATGTATTTTATAGAGTATATCAAAAGTTTATTAAAATTTTTATTATACACAATCCGCTAAATACATGTTTCTAAAAAAAAAAAAAAAAAAAGTTTTTAAAACCAACAGACAAATGGTCAGAAATCTTGACCATGGTGCAACACCCATGAACAGCATTAATCTCCTTTTTCATCCCATTGGCTGAGTTTTGCGTTTTACGAATTCCCCCTTGACAAAACCACTAGTAACTCTCAAGAATGTAACTAGACGAGATATTAAAGTTGAGCTGGAAATCTGCAGCCAACTCGGCAATATCCCTGATGATCCCACCAATCTCATGTTTCACTTTAATGCAACCATTCAAGGGTTATGCACTTACGCTAGTGAATAGTGCAAGTTTTTTATTTCTACAGAATTAAAATCCCGCTATAATCATATTCGTATAAAGTGAATCTTATTAAATGGGCAAGTAAGATCTAACTTAATAGGATCTGCCTTTTATGAGTGATAGATTCTATCAAAAAATGCATGAGAGTGTCACCGGTGTTAGATATCATGGCTAATAGAATATAAGC
Organism: Morus notabilis; assembly: GCF_000414095.1. Taxonomy (NCBI): domain Eukaryota; kingdom Viridiplantae; phylum Streptophyta; class Magnoliopsida; order Rosales; family Moraceae; genus Morus; species Morus notabilis. The sequence goes on along the minus strand of NW_010361820.1, from coordinate 1,154,689 downwards.
TATAATTGAATTTATCCCCGGACCATTTTTCAGTTTGAAGTGCCTTGAATTGTTCACCCTAAGTGTACCAAAAGGCTATATATGTTATAAGCTGTACAACTATCGTCCGAATGGTAGAGCAACCGCTCACTGAGCTAGTTGTACTTTCCATATATATCAAGTACATGCATGGCTTTGCCAAGTGAAAGTTCTCCCGGCATCACCGTATGGGCTATATATATCCCAAGGCTAGCTTCCCTACTTTACATTTTACAAGAATACCAAGTGCACTAGTGATAGTACCTGATGTTGAGATTGTGCTACTTCACTTATTATAGAGCTAATATGTTTGTTTAAATTTTTGACACGTTACAATGGTCTTGTAGTCAATTATCCATAATTTTTTTGTTTATATATATATATATATATAGAAATAAAGAAGATTATTAGTATCATCTTGTTTTTTATGTTTTCCTTTATAGTAAAAATTTAGGACTACAACAATAGAACGGATCTGATTTTTATTTAAAAAAAAAATGAGTTTATTTTCACTCTAATCAGATCACAAGTCTAACATCGCACAATAAAATTGATTGAGCATAAACTTTAAAGAGGAATTATGAAATATCAAACCTTTAACTGAACAAAAGAATCAAAAAAAAAAAAAAAAAGACATTCTTATTACTACGTTACTCTATTGACGGTTTTAGTGATGTTGCTTTTACATTGCTCAAAAAGATCCATTAACCATTAATGAATACTGGACACGTGAAGAGTTCCTCTGAAACTATCTAATCATCAAGAAATATGGTTACTACTTACTAGCTAGTTCGAATTCTACTTGTAAGCCTTTCTGTCATGTTCACTTCACTAATTTGAGTTTAAAATTTGAGTTTTACTACAGTAAAAAATTCTCAAAAATAGTCACATCTAACTTTTTTGTTACAGTAAAAAGCTCTCACATAAAATCACATCTTAACTCGAATCAGCGAAGTGAACGGGCATCACATCATAGTTTTTAAAAGTTCCTAATTGGGATTCTTAGAAATAACAGTTATAATCAGTGTTTTTTTCCCCTTTTTAATTTGCTTAAGAAAGATTGATACTTTGTTTCATGTCAAACTAGGATATTCCGTTCTTGACATTCATGATTAATGTCAAAAGCACCAACCCCTAGATGATATTTTATGCTCCATTCGCTGTTTCTTTTTAATCAAATTAACTTAATAAAAGTAAATATATTATAACGAACAGCACAGGGCACATGCAAGCTTTAAACAAGCTAGGAAATGCTATATTGTCATGTAGCTTGATTATAGCTGCCACATGCTCTCAGCTTTCTGCGTAAAATGGCTCTTTCTTTAATGAAAATAATATATAAATATGAAAAATGCCGTTATCTAACGCAAGGAAATTTGGTCTAATTTATATTAACTAAATTTACTGGATAGATTGAATAATTTAGAAAATAATTGGTTTGTTGGAACAAATTAACTTTAGGGGTTAATCTTGCTTTTTTAGTCTATATGAATTATGGGTCAAATATTATTTTGGTTCTTGATGTAGGATTTTTCACACAACGAACGAAAAGCAGAACATTTGTCCCTTAATGCCGAAAGAAAAGACCTTATTAAGTCGACAAATGATCAGATCCCATGTCGAACCTGATGAGGATTGAGGTTGCAGGACAAGTTCCTGGACATCAGAGGATCCTAGTTCGATCCATAATCATGAATCGAGATCGACAAAAAACGTATCGCAGGATTGAGTTCTCTTACTTATAATACAACACGTGTCACGTCACATTTTTCGTCAAGAATTTAATAGACTAAAAAAATTTACAAGAATTACTTGAGTTTGGGTGGAAATTAATTAAAATTAAATTTCAAAGAGTATTTTGTGATAAGATTTGTATTTCAAGGGGTACACATGAAATTTTTCCAAAATTTATTTACTCCGTTATGTAAATTATTTACCAATAAATATGTAGTTTTTTAATATCTATCTATATCTATAATCTATCTATAACTATATAAGAATGTGAATGATGTTACTGTAACACCACTCACAAAATACTATTCCAATTTTTAGTGAAGTTCCTCTTTTTTCTTTTTTCTTTTTTTCTAACCTTTCATTTCAATCCTCTAAAATATACATTTAAAAAATATATCCTTTAGATTTTTTTTTACCCCACTAAAATAATTATTTCAAATACATCCTTATTTGATTTTTTATTTTATTTTATTTCCTAACCTTTCGTTTCAATCCTCTAAAATATACATTTTAGAATACTTTTTTTACTCCAGTAAAATAATTATTTCAAATACATCCCTATTTGAAATTCCTTTGAGTAATTTTAACAAAATAGTTTCATCTATAATATGTTATACTTATCTATACATATATAATATTTGACTTTAACATGGTAATTAAAATTTAACACACGGACGCACGTGAGGTCCAACTAGTATTTTAAAACATACTATATACTTCAAAAAAGTTTCTAATTTACTGCAATTTAAAATGCCGAGATATTTAGGACCCGTTTAGTTCGTTAATTCGAGTTTTTAATTCGAATTAAAATATTACTTTATGTGATAACTTTTTACTATAGCAAAAAAGTTAAATGTGACTGTTTCTGAGAGCTTTTTACTATAGCAAAACTCAAATTCTATGAGTTTTAAGGTTAGATTAATTTTTGCCATGCCATGAGTACTAAAACTATTACAAAATATACTACAATGACATCATTTGAATTTTGTGTACTAAGCAAAATTATACTTATACTTTTGTATATTTCATTCAGTATCTTTAGATTTTGTGAGAGTTTTATAGTTATATATATATATTTGTGATTTTATAGATTTTAAAATTTTTTGATATCTTAGTTGTGTAATAGTTTATAATCTAAGCCTAAAATTCGTGGTGTTTTTATAAAGTGTAAATGCTAAATTAGAAACCAAGTACTGCTTGGCCCAACAGTCAGTCCATTGTTGTACTATGCCGGCCCAATGCCCAAAAAACAATATCGGAGTACATATGTAACGTACCATAAAATGTTCTTCTTGATTAAATGTCAATATATAGTTGTCTCTCATAGTCTCGTTCATTTTACCGATTTGAGTTTTTAGTTTTAGGTTTCTACAGTAAAAAACTCTCAGAAAATATCACATCTAACTTTTTCTGTTACAATGAAAAACTCTCAGAAAATGTCACATCCCAACTCAAATCCACGAAGTGAACGATGCCGACTTTGCATGTGTGGACAATGATCACATGCTCAACTGCACCTAATCAGGAGTCAAGAGATTATTGTTACCAGATGCCAGAAGTAGGCCAAATAATCATCTATTAGATTAAATAAATAATCTTATAGATATTTTACGATAGCTACATAGATTATAGAGATGGTATACCTCATTTTTGTGAAAAAAAAAATATATATATATTACTGCTCCCGAAAGATGTCCAAATAGGATTCGTTGCCAGCCAATGGCATGCCACCACATCAGCTTCTCAGAAACATCTCGTGCCTCTTATGTATGACCTGTCCCCGCAAGGCATCCAAGAAGAAGAAGATAAAATCTAGAAGGATATGTAACATCAAGCTTTCATGTGAAAGGAAAACTACAACAAAATTAGTCTCAACATTTTCATGGCAATTTAGTAACAAGGAATGAAAAATGTAGATTTACATAATGATGATTAAATTACACTACTGCATCCTAAACTATTCGTTTTTTACATAATGGATTCTAAACTTTTAATTTTTATAAAATGCATCATAAACTTTAAAATTAGTGGCAAGTGAGATCTGATAGCTAATGAATGTTATCAAATTGATGGTTTACTATGTGAGATTCATACATTAACACCAAGAGCGTCATTTTCAAATCATGTTACATGTAAATTTCGTATCCTGAACTTTCAATTTGAAAACGCCATCAGTTATTGAACTTCAATTGCAACTGATTTTAAAGTTCAGAATGTATTTTATCAAAATTAAAAGTTTGAGGCCCATTATAAAAAAAAAACACGATTAGTATAGGATACAACGGTGTAATTTACTCGATAATGAAATATCTGCTGCTATACCAACAAAATTACAAGATCTTTCTCTTCCTTAATGAAGGAATTAAATATTTTGTTATAATTTTGTATGGTCATAATAACACATGAAGGATTATTGCACAACTAAATTAAAAAAAATCCCAATTACTTCAATGAAATTGTTCTTTTTGTCACTTGGTTGGAGCAATATGATTTGGTTTAAATGCAATGCATGTTATATTCCCAAATAATTATAGGATTTGGAAGTTCTTCACATTCTTTTTCGCTGTATTAGTAGCAGAAAGAATCCTCTTTCAAGCTCAAAAACAGGCTGTTGGGAATCAAGCCACGTGGTGTGTTCATATGCAATAAACAAAGTACATCACTCTAATGAGGGTTAAGTTTTTATTAAATAATTAATAATTAACTATTATGAGATTACAGATATAGATGATGGTGGAGAATATGGCTATAAAGAAAAAGCAATACAAAAATATAGGAAATGGGCAAGAGGGTTCCTCTTTCACATTTTGTTTGTTATAAAACCACTAATCTTATTGTTATGATTTAATAAAAATAGTGGGGGCATTGTGCTAGCCAGTTCTCCATGTTTGACCTTCTTTTTTTTTCTTTTTTTTTTTTTTATGTGAATGAAACTGGCCATGACACACTGATTTTGATGCTTCCATTTTATATCCAACTTTGTCCGCGGATATTCTGAATTCATGAATTAAGAGCAATAATAATAATAATAATAATAATAAACATATGATAAGAGGAGGAAGAATTAATCATTCGGGTCGGGTGCTTAAAAGATTGTATTGGAAGTATGTGATTATTTATCAAGATTCGGTTATTTATTTACTAACTTATTTCAATTTGATTAAAGAAACAAAATGATATGCCTCGTTCACCTAGATCTTTTTTTTTTTTTCTCGGAGGACATTATTTTAATAAATAAGAGTTATTTTTATCAATCTTATAAAAAATATTAACTTATTTTTATCAGTCTAATTACCTCACTGTTTGTGAAATTTACGTTTTAACTCTTCTATTAATAAACTGTCGCCCGGTGGCTTTAGCCTTTAAGAGGAATAAAGTAGTAAAACAAATTTGATGCCCAAAAAAAAACTAAAAAGGAAAAAGAAAATTATAAAATTATAAACTATTTATTAACAGTGGTCAAAACTGTTAGTTTTAAAAATATTGAGTAGTTAGTCCTTTAAATGTGAGTCGATTGTCAAAATAAATCAATAAAATGTTCCGGAAGCTATTATTGAATATAACCCAAATAATGATGATGACGACGACGACGATGAGAATGAGTGAAGTAACTCATTTTGAGAGGGAAATAGAAACTGAACACACAAATGTTGAGAATGGAAATTAATAACATGTTTTATATAAAAAAAATCTCCAAATTGTCACCGCGCTTCTTATTCTCTCTAAAACTGTCATGCCATCTAGTTTCTGATAAATATATCATTTGTTCCAATTTCTAAATTTTATTCTTTAGAAGAAAAAATAAGAATTTGTTATTTACCGCTATTGTCAGAAAGTTAATATTTAGTATTTACTACAATTTTCCTAATTTTTAATAAAAAGTACTTCTTCGAGCCCAGCCCAAATTGGAATTATTTTTAGAAATATCCCAAGTTCACTTTACGAAACCTCCCATCCCATTTTCACTAAATTCTGCCTCGCAATAATTGTGAAGATGAAGTTTCTGAATGCAAATTCAGAATCGATTCCATGCCAAAACAGTAAACAATTCAACTCCTTTTTAAATTCCATTATTGCATTCTGAAATGGTGTGTAGATTCCGATATTGACAACATCTACAATGCACTCTTGAAGAGAATAATGGACAAATTTTATAAGATGAAGACAATAAATAATCGTTCTAACATATGTCAGTCCAACCACTATCAAGAGGATCATGTGAAATTATTTAAGGGACTGTGACCCATCAGACGGCATTGATTGGTACAAATTGGAAGTAAAATCTTTTTTTTTTTTTTTTTTTTTTTTTTTTTTTTTTTTGTCCTTTCACATGTTTTTTAAATTATGAGCAGTGACCCTTTGTTTAAGTTTAATATTTTTTATTTTCTTTTTTATTTTTGAGAAAATCATATATTTCTGCCTTTTATAAGTTTTATTCTTCACTTATAATTTTATTTGCTTATTTTTCAAACTTAACACCATATTATGCAATATACGGGGGAGAATGGTATTTGAGGAAGTCTTAAAATGCTTATAAATAATTTTCAACCTTCTAAAATATATTTTTAACAATACGAGACAAAACCCCAGAGAGGTATATATCAACAGTGTTTATTAAAGAAAGATAAGGACTAGTACTCTACAACATTGCATAAGATCAGTAACATTTATAAGCATACAAATATATATCGAGAATTGTTTTATGCTCAGATTTTAGTTTAAAATTATAAGCAAGCACCGTACTGGGTTTTTTTGCTTTCATGTACGTACATGTAAAAAACACAAACTTTCCAATATTTTTTTTTAAAAAAAAAATTAAATTTATTATCTCCTTATAACCTTAGGTATAAGTGATAAATCTAATCCGAAGTTTAGAAGGGCTCCTTAAAAGAAACATTTTATTCTTGTTCCCAATCATGTAATATTATAATTTTAAAAGTTGAGTCAACGAAGTGATCATTTTGGTTGACTTTGTCCTCGTCTACGTAGCAATCTATATATGTCGCCCATATAAACCATATATATCATGTAATAAGTGAATATATATTATATTGACCAAGGTAAGATATGCCTCTTTTTGGTTTCCAAATGGCCGATGCATTTCACGCGTATTGCAATATGTGTGATCTGACTCACTTTTCCTCCCTATATCTCGATCGGTTTTGCTCCTTGGGCTGTTTAATGGCCGTCGATACAAAAAAGAGACGAATACAAATACTTTTTAAAATGTATGAATCTTAAATTTTTACATTTTGTATTTGATTTAATTAAAAAACTTATAACAATTAAAAAAAATTAATAAATGAATACAAATACCTTTTAAAATGTATGAATCTTAAATTTTTACATTTTATATTTGATTTAATTAAAAAACTTATAACAGTTAAAAAAACATTAATAAAGAGTGAAGAGTGAAAATTTTAGAATAATACATTTAAAGAGTGAGTTTACGAATTTTCTCCTGTCAATATATCAAAGAAGTCTATCTTATTCTTGAGAAAAAAATATCATTGCCCGACTGTCAATTTTATAAGCCTTAAATGTTTCCGAAGAGAAGCTTGCCGATCAAAAAAAAAAAAACATCATACATATCATATCTTAGCATTCGAGGTGATCATATTACAAATTAAAATGTCTAACAATCACACTCTTTTTTACTACTCTTCATATATTCCCTTTTAAATATACACTTCATATAATTTTAAAATAATTAAGTTTACTTTTTTTTAGAATGATTAACTTTACTTTCTATACACATATATATTCTTCCAAAATTATCTGAAATATTTTCATAAGATATATCAATTCTTGATCACTTCATTTTTCTTTCCACATGCACCAATCTATTCTAATTTGTTACTTGATATTATCAAAATGACAACAGAAATAATATTTTATGATATAAATTGGGGTTATGATAAAAAAAAAAAGTAAAAATAAAAAAATACTGCAAAACGGTAAAATAACATTCAGCATAAGCCGGAAAAAAAAAAGAACGGAACAGGAAAAAAAATACTCCAACATTATAAAAAGCAACAATATATATATATATATATATATATACAAAACAAAATGGTTAGCCTTCAACCTATTTTATGACTCACGTCATCACTCTTTTACGTACACAACTCAAATCATTACTTGAGTTATACAAATGAATATACCCGTAATGATTAGAAAAAACAAATAAATATGAAATGAAAAAAAAGGACAAAGAAATAATCATCTAGCAAAGAAAATTTAACGTACTTTCATATAATTTTTTAAAGTGATCATTGAAAAGTAAAAATTAAGAGTTTCACTATAGATTTCAAAATAGCAATAGTTTATAATTTTAAAATATGACGTGTGCGGTGTGTGGAGAGGAAAAAAACAATATTATTAGTTTTCTTTTTGAGATAAAATTATTTTGGCACTATGTATGATAGCGAAATATGCTTTTAATATCTTATCTTTTTGATAATATTAAAACGGTACCTCGAAGATTTTAAAAACATCTTTTTGGTACTCTAAAATTGATTTTTTAGATGTAAAATGACTTTAGTACCATTTTATTTAATTAGTCAAAAACTAATAGATCTAGGAAAAAATCATAAACTTTTTTATTTTGTTATTTTCTTTTAAATATTTTAATGTTTTATAATATTTTTAGATTTTTTAAAAAAAAATATTCTATTTAGTTCATGAGAAGGGTAGTTTGGATATTACATATCCTAAAAATTAACTTCAAGGTACCTAGAAGATGTTTTTAAAAACGTCAAGGAACCATTTTAATATTATAAAAATCATATGGTACCAAGAGTATGTTTCACTATAATGCAAGGTACCAAAATGATTTTTTCCTTTTCTTTTTTATAATAAAGTTTAATTGTGTTATTAAGTATATCATAATTGCTATTTTTATCAATTTATGTAAGGGTCTTTTATAATAAGAAAATTTAATTTAGAATTATTAATTCTACTTAATCCCTTCAAAAAGGTGTGTTAATATAATTACTCAATGGCTAAATATAGCATAATGATATAACATTATAACTACATCCCCAATTCAATTTAGAATTAATTACTAAAGTTTTTCCCCTATTATAACCCTTGTAATACTTTGTCCCTTAAATCTTTAAAACGTAACATTTGTTCTCATTTAACTTTTAAATATTAATAAAAAAGCTCATCGCTAAATTTTAACCAAAATGACATTAAATTAGTTATTTTAGGGGTATTTTAGTAACTCCATAGTTTAAATTTTAATTTGAATTTTAAACTAATTTAAATTTGAATTTTTAATTACAAAATATCCATCATTAATTAAATGTAAGTTAAAAATTTTATCAATCTTTTTTTTTCTGTATAATTAAAAATTTATGGAGTTGTTATTAACATCTTTTTATGTTAAAAGTAGCAAAAAAATGAAAACCATTTTTTAAAGAACTATTTTTTTGAGATGGGGGATTTATTCTATCATTGGGAGTAAAGAAGATTTATTTTGTTTTATTATATGTAAAATTATATTAAAAAATTAGGGTGCGTAGGTAAAATATTAATCGTGCTCTAAATTGGTTAACAACAATTGTTGTTTATATAACACGTGTCAAAAAAATGTTAAATTTTTTAAGGAATGAGACATTTTTATTAACGTACGTTTCATTATTAAGGGGAAATAGATGTTATATGTTAAAGATCATAAAGTAAAGTATTACATGAGCATAATTCAGGAGGGTTTTTTTTTTTTTTTTTTTTTTTGTTTGTTTGTAATTAATCCCTGAATTTACCATCAAAGTTTGGTCACTTATTTCATTCAACAAATATATTTATATTGCATGACTCTAGAATTGGAATTACTCGATGAAATTTTCAATTTATACTCATTTACATATTTAAGATCCTTTACACGTAAAACATTATTTGAGTACGTAATTTTTCATGCAATGCAAGTATATACTGCACATTTCTCGATAATTTTTCCAACTGATGCCTTCATGCATACGCAATATTCTTTGTGTCGTGTGATTAGCAGTTTCAATCAAAAGCAAAGCCGAAAGAACGACAATATTGAGCTGTACAACAACAAATTATACGTACTTTTTGATTTCACAACATAAAACTACAAACTTAGCATAAAATAAAAATAAAGAAGAAAAACTTTTCCATACAGAGCAAAGCCAATCTAATAATTTTCTTTTTTTCTCAAAACAATTTTTCCACACATTTTGCCTACATTTAGGGTGGTATTCGCCGTCCACTGCCGTCTCCACCGTCCCTCATATTTCTCCACTCTTTCCTCTTATATTTAATTAGATTTAATTAACTTACTAAAAAAAATTAATTGCAACATTGAATGCATACCACAGGATCAGCACCAAACTTGATGTTCAATGTCACTTTTAGCTGGAAACTTTATAAAAGGCAACTTGGTTTTCTTTAGTTTACCGATATTAAATAAAATCGACATGCAAAGATTAGGAAACTATATTAGAAATAATTATTGATTAATAATTTAGATGTGGGAAACTAGAAAAATATATATTGATTAATAATTTATATGTGAAGCTCGGCCATAGGCAGCCTAGGCTATGCCATCTTGTTTTTTTTTTTCTTTGACTGGTATATGGAATTAATACGAGTTGGAAGAAACCATATATATTGTTGCACACGAAAGAGAATTAAAAAAATGGAATTTTTAGTTGGGACATGTCCTTTCTAACTATCGATAGATATTATTGTTTTAATCGTTGTATCACGTTTTAAACGATTTAATATTCTATGAATTATATTGTATCAATTATTTATTGTGTGCTACAATTTTTAACGTGATCAACACCCACATATCATTCTATTGAAATCTTAATTGAACAGTTAAAGTAGTTAGTAGTGGTTCCGGATGGCGTGTAGTTAAAAGGAGCAATCCTGACTATAGAAATTCTCTTAAAATAATTGGTACTTAAGGAAACAAAAAAAAAATAAAAAAAAATAAAAAAAAATAAAAGTACAATTTTTTGATTATCCTAACTAATTTTCTATCAAAAACTGTTTAAATGATAATTTAAGAAAGAATTAAGGGTAAAAAATAATGTATGATCTAGATAGATTAAAGAAACGATCAAAATAGAAGAGATAGAGTTCAAGATAAAGGAGAGAATTGAGAAGAGAAAGAAAACTAAAAGAGATATAATTAGGAGGAGAACAAGAACACAAAAGACAACTAAAAATCTCAATTTTGATTAAACATCAAAACTTAAATATATAAAATTTGAACTTCAAGATAAACATAAATAAATTTGAAATATTAAAACATATAAGCATAATTCTAACATCGAGTTTAAATATTAAACTAATTCAAATCTAATCTTGTTGTTCTGCATCGTTCTCTTAGGGTTGAAAAACTAGATTTTGATGGGTTTTAAACTTGAAAGAATCGTGAAACAACAAATTGAGCTTAGAGGCATGCTGGTTTGAGAAAACTATTTTTGAATAATAACACGAAAAACACAGCAAAATAGTATTTCTAAAAATTTTCTAAAACCCTTAGGAATCTCATATTGCTATATAAAATAATAATTAATTATTGGTTCTTAACTATAAGAGAAAAAAAAACCCTGGATGATCAAACATTTTAAAACTGTATACTAAAACTATCGCACCCTTGAATCAACTAGTGTATGGACACCAGTTGAATCTTCTAAGAGCTCTCAATTCCTCTTCCGATCTCTGTTCGTATGGTTTTCTATGCTCTAAAAAACCTAAATAAATGCCAAATTAAAAAGATCTCACAGAATTAGACCATAAGAAAATTCATCCAAGAAAATTCCATTAATTCAACCCAGAGAATTTATAGAGCAAGCAAGGAAGACCAAATGGACATATATAATTTCAGCTCCAATAATTATTTATAATCTAATTATTCTCATAAGTAAATCACCATAATTATTGACTTCAGTTTGTGTCACCATCTAACCAAAGTTACACTCTTCAATTCTATACTTACATTATAGAGAACCTTTATATAATCAATTTAAGGTTGCTCATTTTTACAACTATATGCCACATGGATTTAACTCTCCACAATAATATTCATAATTAGACACATTATGTCAAAATTCACACCACATCTCTCACCGTACATATTACAATTACGTTACAATTTAGACTCTAAAAAATCAATAAACGAGTTTTCATGACTCCTTGACAAACTAGATCGACTCATCAAAAAGCCAATTTCACGGATCGAACCCACGAGTCGATGCACAGCCTCAGGCAAGAAGTTAACGAGAGAATATCCTTAATATATTCCTATAATAGGAACTGACAACTAAATCATCTAGAAAAAGAATGAAATTAGCCAGTCAAAATAGAGAATCAATAGGGAAAGTGGCTAACTATTGACTTTAACTAGAAAGATAGCGCCTATTAAACGGAATCAATTTCTAACTAAATAAGGAAACTAGATCTGAAGCAATCACGGAGTAAGGCATGCAATCAACTCGTAAAGGCACAAATCGACTTTGACCAGCCAACGGGAAGGCAAATTAGTAAGAGAAAGTCAAATATTACTAAAAAGGGAAAGTAATATCCAAACCGCACAAGAAACCGGCAAAAAAAAAAACTCGAGAATCTACTCAATTATAAATACATGAGACTCAAACGCTCTCGGGAGAGGCATAGACACACCTACAGTGATTACACCATTATCTTTCATGCATTCTCTGTATTTTCCAGCATTCCCTATTCTCTCATCCCTTTCTTCTCTCTCATTGTAATGTTTTTGTGGTAAATATAGTGGAACCATCAGAGCGCTGCGGAGGATGTAATTCTCATTAATGAGTAAATTTCTATAAATTTTTTTGTCTTATTTATAGCTTTATTTTATTTTCTGCATACTAATACGCTCGTTCTCATAACGATTTGATTCACATAATTGACGACTCCTTACTCGACTATTAGTTCTTGATCTCATTAATTGTAGATTTTCCTCTCACAATTATGTTTTCCGTTTAACCTCTTTAAATACCTCGTTATTGAATGAGCAACTTATTTATGAATAAATTATAGATGAGGATCTGGGAGGTCAATTTGATATCATATCAAATATGCGTCAACTACTTTTTTATTCAAGTTTTAGAATTTATACTCATGAAACTTTTTTTTTTTTTTTTTTAAATTTAAATTAAGAATTGCGTTGGTTATAGTCTTCTGTCACATGTAATGTAATAGATTAGGGGTGTGTTTATTTACACTACAGTAAATTTAAATTTAATTTTTTACTATAATATTTTTATCTCATGCACAACCTAAGTCAAATCTAGTGCAGCTTTGGGCAACTATACAATCGGTGGGAAGTTATAATATTCTGAGGAGGGAATAATGTCTCTGTCTGCCTTCAATCTCATTTTATGCGTATATTCAGACTAGCAAATTATCAATATATAAATATGTATATATATTCATACTAGCACGTAGGCTTAGACTATATAGCTTGCACATCCTATTTTTAGGGGTTCTGCTCTAAATTATTAGGACCTACCCTTATATAATTTATATTTTTTTTTCTCCACTTTTCTTCTTGTCTTTTTCACGGAGTTTATAAGATACACCTTACTCAATTACTTCGTTGCCAAAAGTCAAAACTCAAATGGAAAAGTGAAAACTTCTCCCTTTTTTTTTATCTATTTTTTATTGTCGATCGAAACATTTTTTCATTCCATAGATTTAGGTTTTAATCTATTTAGGAGAAATTATAAACGTGACCGAATAGTTTATATGAATTTTATGTTCCACAAAGAACGAGAAGTTAAGAGTTTATCACATCAATTTGGTATTAAGATCTTGTTAATATCTTTGTTTATAATCTTTTTCTTGTAAAAAATCTTGGTGTACAACCTCATATAGTGTCAAATGTATCTGAATCTTTCATAATCACAAAGAAGCCATATTGAATTGCAAAAATGATGTTAGACTGTTTATATTTACTCATGCATGCATTATATTTCTTGTCCCCCTCTTTTTTGTTATTTTTTATATAAAAAATATATATTCCAAATAAAGCAATACAAATGGGAGTAATCTTGACAAATACTCTTTAAAATGCATGAATCATGATTTTTACACTTTACTCTTAATTCATAACATTTTTAGTCAAATAACTACACTAACAAAAGGGCATTTATTAAGAGTAAGAGGTAAAAGTCTAGATTCATACACTTTTAAATATAAATTCTGTAATTTTCTCATACAAATGCCCATTTTAACTCACACATCCTCAAACTATAGGAGAGCATGACCCTATTAAAAACTTAGTTCCATAAATAACTCGAATGCAAAGCTTATGGAAAGAAACATGTATCGAATTTCAAAGTATGATGCTCAAAAAAGTAAGCCAAAGATCGACTATGTACATGATTGTTTAATGAATTCTTAGCTTTAAAGAGAAAAGTATAGGTCTCGTTTATTTTACCGATTTGAGTTTTCAATTCTAAATTTCTATAGTTAAAAACTCTCAAAAAATATCACATTCAATTTTTTCTGTCACAGTTAAAAGCTTTAAAATAATGTAACATTTCAGCTTGAATTGAAAACTCAAATCCGCAAAATAAACGAGGCCATAGAAAACCTAAATACATGTAGAAAGGATCTAAATTAAAAATAAACCACCATGGTATATTTCTAACACTAGTTAATAACTTGATTGGAAATCCTAAACCTTGCACTCATAAGTGAAAATCGCCCACTCCAAGAGGAGGGAGTGGGCTTGCGCATTCCTATAAGAAATAGGCCACGTTGTCACCTATTTAGTACTAAGTATATTTTTTTTCCAATTATAATTCATCTTTTCGTTAACCAAAAACTATTTTATATTCAGAATAGATTTATGATTTTTTAAATTGTTAAGATGAATAGTTTTCCACTAATAAATATATTATTATTTAAATTAAAAATAAGTAATAAAATTAAGGTGTTAAATAATAAATATATAAAGCGATAAAAAAAGTGGTAAAGTGCCTTTAATGTTTTTGAAATAATTTGTCAAAATTAAAAATTAAAAAAATAATGTACAAATCCTATTTTTTTTGGGAGAATGTGTCAATTACTATTGTAAAAGTATATAGTCTAGTTAATAAATCAAATCTCAGCCGTTATTACTTCTTGGGATTTGGGGTACATGATTCTAATTTCTATTAGACCCACCTACTCATAGATGGAAGTGAACATCCTAAACAGAAAAAAAAGGAATGGTTTTTTTCTCATTCCCTTCAAAAATAAAAAATAAAAAAAAGTTATTGGCTAAGCTGGTAGACATTAATACGCTGGTCCCTATATTGTCAAAATGAAAAGCAATTTAAAAAGGCAAAAAAAAAAAAAAAAAAAAAAACACAAGAGAGAGACTAATAATAGGAGCAGTAATATGTTTGGTCCCAAAAGCAGTTGGACAGCATTGGGGTGTCACCTTCACTTAACAGTAATGGGCTGGATAGCATGTGAAAGGTAAAGAGAATAGTACGCAGTTGGCCAGATTAGGTTGTACTACTCTGGCATTGACTTTACTGGGCCTAGTTTGTCATCTTCTATAGGCCCATTTAACATAGCCCAAGACTAAACTGTTAATTTATTTACTTTCCAACTAAAATTTTGCCATTTTTACCATCGTCCTATGTGTTTTTCAGACTAAAAAGGTGTAGTTATGGGTCATAACTAACTTTTATATGCAAACAAATGAAAGAAGCCATACTATTTCCATACCCTATTGTCTTTTTTTTTATTTTTTTATTTTTTATTTTTTTGCTACGAACCAGCTACAAGACCATGGTGTATTTATAAGTCATAATTTCCCGTCGGCAGTGATAGCCAAAAACTTAAAAAAAAAAAAAGAAAAAGAAAAAAAGAAAAAAATTTATAACTAACACTTCCATTTGGTTTCAACTTTTAGTTTGAAAAACATACCCTTTTGTCGTGCTTTTCTCTCTCCATTTTGAAAAAACCAAACACTTTTAAAAAAAAAATTTTGGTTTTTAATAAATAAATGAATAAATTCTAAAGTTTTTCATCAGATCATTAAAGTCAACTATCCGCCTGTTTCTCTCCCTCTCCAACATAACCAAAAATGCGCCTTGAGTTTTTTTTTCTTTTTTTTTTTTTAAATAAAAAATAAAAATGCGCCTCATGTATTTACTTCAGACATTCACCAAGATTCAAGAGAGGGGAAAAAAGCATGCTTAGACACTTTCATCCCTATATAGATGACTTTGAGCGATGAGAATAATTACTATCAGAGAATCTAAATAGATGAACTCGCTATATTCATTTTTTTTTTTTTTAATGTTGCTGCGTTTTTTATTTTCAAGAAAATCAATTATTTGGTAAAGAAATTGCAAAACCTCAAAACTATGTATGATTTACAAGTGTAGTGTTGTTAGTATGATTTACAAGTGTTAGTGTACTTCAACATAAAAAGATCTCGAGGCTTTTGAGTAAAGAGGTGAATTGGAAAGAATTGCAACATCTGAAACGACGGCGTTTCAATTAAGAAGAAACATCAAAGCTTATTTGAAAAAAAAAAAAAAAAAAGAGTACAATATGGCGTCGTAATGATAAAAGAAAGAAAAAAAAAACAATAAAAGGCCCGATAAGAAATTTTAAAGCAAAAAATCAAAATAGAAGTTTTAGTGAATTGATTATTGAACTAAATTAGAATCGATGAAGATCTAACCAGATATATTGATTTGAGAAGCAGCTTGTGTTTATAAATAGAAAGAAAGTCGAAGAAAATAAGGATTTTTTTTCATTTTCTAGATACAGAAACTTTGTCATTTGAATCTAAGAGAGCATATCTGAAATCAATTGTAACTTCTCTAGAAAACTTTGAATGAGTTTGAAATTGGAAATTAAGTCCTTGTATTTCGTTCGAGGCTTGGATAAGAAATCACTATAACAAAAGTTTATTTATAATTAATAAAAACTAGAGATTTTGGGTGGTGAACCTTACGAGGATGTGGTGCACATATTTAATGTGATTAATCGAGGTGTAACTCGAGTTGATCTAAACATCCATTGGCTAACAAAAAAATAAAAAATAAAAAATCGTATGCATTGTCACTGGACAGTAAAATCAATTGTCAAACTCTTTTTCTGTTTTTGGGACTCCATTGGTTTGAATGAAATTATGATAAATATCTATTGGTTTTTTAGAAGTGTGTTGTATTGGTCACACGTCTAGTGGTGAATTATTTTAACAAAGGAAACATATTTAACCAATAAATAATTGAAACTTGTTAACAGGCCATCCAGAGTAACCAATGAGTTGAAGAATTTGTGATAAAATGCTATTTCTCCCTGATATGAAGGAGGATTGGATATAATTCTTATTGTCCGATTGGTTTTTCTTCCCTTTTGTCTTTTGTTTGCCTTATACATTATGGCTCAAGTATCTTTTCTTTTTCAAAAGAGACATTGGGGTGGATTCAGGGTATGGATGAGTTGCTACCACCGACCAATCCTTAGGACTCGTTTAGTTCGCTGATTCGAGTTTTGAATTCGAGTTGAGATGTGACTTTATGTGAGAACTTTTTATTGTAGTAAAAAAGTTAAATGTGACTGTTTCTAAGAACTTTTTATTATAACAAAACTCGAATCGTTGAAATGAACAAGACCTTATTTCCTTGATTAAGATGGCATCATCATAAATATGAAAGATGAATATAATTTTCCTTCATTGATTATTGGTTCATGATAAAACATTAACCATTATGGTAAAAAGATTTCCCTAACAACCTCCAACACGTCAATGAATGTAATCACCTAAAAAAAAGAAATGATACATGATAAAAGTTTTGTCAAAAGATGCAAATTATAATCATTCCTTTATTTCTTTTGAACCTAATTTATCAAAAGATGTCCTAACTTTGTGAGGAAGCGGTTATAATTATGTCAACCAAAAGTTGTAGCAAATGGGTTTGGTTTGAACTTTGAATTATTGCCAAACAATTAAAAGAAAAGAGAGAGAGAAAGAGGGAGAGAGAGAAAAAAACACAATCAATGCATGTTTTTTGCAAAAGGGTAAATTCCAAAGAAATCAGTTACAAATTCACTTCCAACCACACCAACATCACTTGAGGAAAAAAAAAAAAAAAAAAAAAAAAAAAACAACGAGAGAAAAAAAAAAAAAAAAAAAAAAAAAAACTAACAATGTCACTCTATTCAGTTTTCCCCATCCACAAAATTTAACCATTTCCCAACTTCACCCTTGAAAATGAAATTTTCTCTCCCACTTTCTCTCACATTTTCAATAGAAAAATAAAAAGAAATCTCTCTCTCTCTAACACAACAACAACGACATTGCTCAAACCCCAACCCAAAATCTTCACACCAGCACACAGCATAGGGCTTCGTTCCCCTCCAAACCCTCTCTCTCTCTCTCTCTCTCACACTTTCTCTCTCATCTTTGTCTCTCTCTCTGGACATTATCGGATCTGATTCGCAAACCGAAACCCACAAAGGTACTTCCAGGTCCTTCCTTGTCCGATCCCTTTCGAATTCAACGACTCTGCACGCAGATCGCGATCAATCGAAGCAGCGCTCCGTTTCTTCCGATCCGTCCTACGCCGCCGCCGCCACCGCCGTCGACGAAAAAGAAGTAGAAGTAGAAGAAGATGACGATGAATCCTGTGTCGTTTTGAGATGGGAATGCCCAAAGCCGAGCGATGAGATGAGCAAAACAGGGGACGAAGAAGACGAAGACGAGTGCTTCTACGAGTCCCTTGATCGCATTGTCTCCTCGTCTTGCTCTTGCTCCACTTCCAACTCCGATTCCGAACAAGAACAAGAACAAGAAGAAGAAGCAAACGCCAAGAACATCTCCAATTCCAATCCCAATTATGATCGCCATTTCCCTATCCCTAAGTTCCCAATGCGCGTCTCGCACTACGACGTTTGGATCTCCGAGCCCTCCTCCGTCTCCGAACGTCGCCGTCGCCTCCTCCGGGAGATGGGCCTCAGCCATGACCCTTCTCTCTCCCGAGCAAAACCCACCGACGACGGCTGTGGAGAGTTCGGGCGATCGGCGTCGTCGGATCAGTTGACTCGCCAGAGACAGGCCGCCGGGATGGTCCGATCGAAATCCGACGGCAGCGATCAGTGTAATTGTTCTTGTTCTTGTTCTTGTTCTTCTCCTTCTACTTGTTGTACTTCCTCTTCTGCTGCTGCTTTTGTTCGTTCTTCTTGTCCAATTCTTTCGATTCGTACGGTCTCGGACGAGGCCGGTTCATTTGTAAATAATAATGTCAACGACAAAAACAACATCAACAATCAGAACTCTTGTACTAGTTTTTCCAAATCGCGGAGTGGCGAGAGCAATGGATCTCCCGTAGCCGATGCCTCTTCGCTGAATAAACCGCCCCTGGGGAAGAATTTTAAGAGGGCCGTGGATGAGATTCGAACTGGCAATCCCGATCCCAATTTGAATCCCGCATTGTCGTCGAGTTCTTTGGCGAATTCGAATAGGAATTTTGGGAATGGCGGTGGTGAAGACGAGGAAGTTTCCGAGTATAATGGGAGTGATGAAAGAACCGATGAGCCCCAAGTGTGTACAATTAGGGATCTTGATAACGGGAAAGAGTTTGTTGTGAATGAGGTTAGGGAAGATGGGACGTGGAAGAAGCTTAAAGAAGTCGGGACTGGGAGGCAGTTGACCATGGAGGAGTTTCAGATGTGTGTGGGGCATTCTCCTATTGTTCAAGAATTGATGAGAAGGCAAAATGTGGAAGAGGGCAATAAGGATTGTTCTGATTCGAATGTCAATGGGGTTAGTGGGGGATGTTCTAAATCGAAGAAGAAAGCGAGTTGGTTTAAGAGCATAAAAAGTGTTGCAAACACCATGAGGGGACAGAAGGAGAGGAGAAGCAGTGACGAGAGAGATACTTCATCGGAGAAGGGCGGTCGAAGGTCAAGCTCTGCCACTGATGATAGCCAAGATGCTTCTTTTCATGGTCCTGAGAGAGTGAGGATTAGGCAGTATGGAAAGTCGTCTAAGGAGCTCACTGCTCTTTATAAGAGCCAAGAGATTCAGGCGCATAATGGGTCCATATGGAGTATTAAGTTTAGTTTGGATGGGAGGTACTTAGCAAGTGCAGGTGAGGACTGTGTCATTCACGTTTGGCAGGTTGTGGAAACGGAGAGAAAGGGGGACTTGTTAATGGATAAAACAGATGATAGTAACTTGAATATGTTCTTTGTTGCCAATGGATCACCTGAACCAACTTCCTTGTCTCCGAATGTGGAGAACAACCCAGAGAAAAAGAGAAGAGGGAGGGCGTCCATAAGTCGGAAATCATTGAGCTTGGATCATATTTATGTGCCGGAGACCGTCTTTGCACTATCAGAAAAGCCCATTTGTTCGTTCCAAGGACATCTCGATGATGTTCTTGATCTCTCATGGTCCAAATCCCAGGTTTGTTACTATTCTGCTTCTCTGGTAGATAGACCTGTTGAGCACTGCCATTAAGTCAATTGTGTAGAGTAATTTGATGGTTTATACCTTTTTGCAAAAGCACTATTTACCCTATCCTTTTCTGTACTGTATATTTTTTTATTATTAATCTCGGGAGCTATGAGTTCATTAGTGCACCTTGATATACTGGGGTACAGTCCCATTGTTGAAGCCGTATCTGTTAAACGCACAATATAATCTTAACGTGTCAGTCTAAAGTTTGTTTTAAGTAGAAAACCTCTATCCTTGGACCTTGGCTGCTATCGATTATCAAAGGTTCTATGGAAAACGATTAATTGCTTTTTCTGATTCATTTTGTCATACGAGAAACGGAGATTTGAATGCATTTCTTCATGTGATTATTTTTTAATGATGATTATTGTAGTAATTGGTATCTTTATGAATGCATCTTATATTTGGACTGTGTGGACTGAAGGTGTGTTTCTCTCTAGACATCTTCATGGGTATCCTAAATAACTTCTGGTATTGGAAATGCTAACCATAACGAACCTTTAACCTAGTAAACTATGAAAAATTGTTGTTGATATTAGGTAAGCCCAAAATAAGAAATATAATAGGCAAAGAGGAGACTTTACCCATCGAAGCTTGAAGGAAAAAGGGTGTTTTAGATGTGTTTTTACAGCATCAGTAGAAGACTGGAAAATTAAAGGATGTGTTCGTGTTTCTTAGCCGTTTGGGAAAGTTGTGATGTAATACGTGCGAATAAGAATAGAAGAATATCGCTGGCGACCTTATAACTGTAGTTGGACATGGGTGTAGAAGGCGAATCATTTCTTTATCCTGATTTTATGCCTTGGGCAGAAAAGACCCTTTTTAATGGGGTTTAAAAAAGAGGAATTGTACGATTTTGATGTGCAGATGAAGAATGGTAGATTGAATATTAAGGTTTGGTGATGAACGGAAAGACGGTAAAGATGCTAACAGGTAGAATTTTTTATGTGTTGTTATCTCCTCCCAGAGAGCTTGTTGGAGTTGTCTCAAATGTAAGGAACTTCTTAAAATTGTGAGAGTGAAACAGAAACCAAAGTTACCTGCAATCGTACCCATGAACAAATAAACAAGTGTTCCAGAATTATCAGAACGAGAGAGCCATCGGATCTTTTTCTTCCCCGTTTAATCCAATAAAACGAACTACCTTATTAGTGGGTAGAGATACACCTATGAGATCACAATGATAGAAGTGGTGATATTATGCATTGATAAAAAATGTGTTGCTGTGTTAAGTCCTCTTAATTGTGATTAGCTTTCTATTGATAAGCCTGACTCTGAAGCAATGATTTGATTTGTTTATACTTCAAAAATTTGATGTTCTCAAGAATCGAAGATTTTAGACGCACTATAAGATTCAGAAAAAGGAATTTTATGTGCGTATTATTTCTTTTAAAATACTAAATGCTTTTTTGAAAGGGATCCCAGAGGAAAGTTTCCTTTGTATATTCATTTCATTGTAGCATTGGCTTTAGGCTGTCATTCTAAGCTTCTATTTCTGTTTTTATTTCGCCTCAGCACTTGCTCTCATCTTCAATGGACAAAACAGTGCGCCTGTGGCATTTGTCTAGCCAGTCTTGTTTGAAGATATTTTCACACAGTGATTATGGTAAGTACTTATATAGCTGCATTGTCTTCTTCATTAAAAAAAAAAGGTGTTGTGGTTTGTTCTTTAAATTGAGTAATTGTTGCACGAACATGGCAAGGATAAATGGGCTCTTTGATTTCTTGGGGGTTGACCTTTTTGTAATTTTTGCTTGGTTGCATTTTAATATATATTTTCAAACATAGTAGCAGACGCATAAATCAGTCAATGAAATTATGGTTTCACGTTTCTTATAGGTTCATAGAGAGTCTGATAGTTTGTCCTTTCATGTAAATGCGCGTGGTCAAATTTAGTAAGAAATAAATTTCTTTTTCTTTTTCACCTCTCCTTCATTTGTTTCTAATGACTCGTTTGTGCATTCCTTGACACAGTAACTTGCATCCAGTTTAACCCTGTTGATGATAGATACTTCATCAGCGGATCACTTGATGCCAAGGTTCGCATATGGAGCATTCCTGATCGTCAAGTTGTTGATTGGAATGATCTGCATGAGATGGTCACTGCTGCTTGCTACACCCCTGATGGTCAGGTTGGGATTATTTTTGTACCTGTTATAATGAGATATATTTGAGTTGAATTTTGGCGCTCACGTAACTTTTGTTGGTCTGAAGGGTGCACTAGTTGGTTCATACAAAGGGAGCTGCCGTTTATACAACACATCTGGTACTTATCACTCTCTCTCTCTCTTCATTCGTTTGTGGGACCCATATGCCTTAGTTTAATTTTTCTGTAACCCTGACAATCAAGTAACAGTGATCTTTTCTGACATGTTTTCAGAGAATAAGTTACAACAAAAGAGCCAAATTAATCTGCAGAACAAGAAAAAGAAATCTCATCACAAGAAAATCACTGGGTTCCAGGTAATTTATTAGCTCTACTCTTTTACCAGTTTCAATTATTCATGAAGCAATTAAGACAGGACCCTGGTTACCATTTTCTTTCCTTGCACGGTTCATTTCATGTTATCTTTGAGCTGCAAGTTTGCTTGATTCTTTTTCAGTTGCTGATCAGTTTCAGTGAACAGTTTGCACCAGGGAGTTCATCAGAAGTACTCATCACGTCCTCGGATTCACGAATCAGGGTTGTTGATGGTGCTGATCTGGTCCACAAGTTCAAAGGTGAGAACAAAATGTGATGACATTTTTTGGTGTTATTTGTAGGCTTAAGAAAATGCATATGGTGCAATCTTTTACTCTCCAAACCTGATCCCTGTCTTATCAATAATCAAGAAAGAAGTAATGAAGCAGAGACATTGATTTTTGTAGCTTGATGAAGATGTCACTAGATCTAATTACACTCAATAGTTTCATAATTTAAAAGGTCCTGTTGCTGCTGATTTCGTCTCAGGATTTCGAAACACAAATACGCAGATTTCAGCCTCCCTCACAACCAATGGCAGATATGTGGTGGCTGCTAGTGAGGATTCTCATGTGTATATATGGAAGCATGAAGCCGATTCCCGGCCCAGCAGAAGCAAAGGGGTAACAGTCACTCGCTCTTATGAGCATTTCCACTGTCAAGATGTATCAGTGGCCATCCCTTGGCCTGGGATGGCCGATACGTGGGGACTTCAAGATGAGGAGCAAACCCCTCTTGACAACAGTCTGGATGAAGTCTCCACAGCCAACCATCCCCCAACACCTGTTGAGGAGGCTATTGCCGACGAGGGTTCACGATCAGCTTCTGGTTGCAGCAATAGTCCTCTTCACGGGACCATTTGTAGTGCATCTAACAATTATTTCTTCGACAGAATCGCAGCAACGTGGCCAGAGGAGAAACTTCTGTTAGCAACTAAAAACCGGAGCCCTCGTGTTAGCGTTGATTTTAGCAGCAACGGGGTAAGCCAAAACATGTCAGCCTGGGGTATGGTGATTGTAACCGCCGGTCTTCGTGGGGAAATTAGAACTTTCCAAAATTTTGGGTTGCCAATTAAGATTTAAGGGTGAAAAAGATAAAGAACCGAGACCCTTGAGCATTGGAGGGAAAATGGAGATGCAAAACGAAAAGGTCAAGAGTTCATTTTTCCCCAGATAGTTGGCAAAATTGTGTACAGAGAGAGAGAGAGACATTGGGTGAGATTTGTAATATTAGCGGAGTTGCATTTCTTTCTATGTTCTTGTTGCCTGTCGGATGTGCAGCCTCAGATGGGAGAGCCTGTCCGACTGCGTCAAGAATGAAAATAGATTTGTTAAAAGAGAGGGAAAAAAAAAAAAAAGGGAACTACACAATGAATTTAGAAAAAAAAAAAAAAAAAAAAAGAAACCCCGATGGGATTTGTGTAATCGGGAATTGTAGAGTTATGAGCATGGCAAAAGCCATATTGAATTAAAAATGGAAATTCTTTTACTATTTATTTTTTACAATTCCCTCTCAATAATTACATTAATTGGAGAACCTAACGGAAGAGTTTTCACGTCTTTACGGTTGATTTGACGAAGTGGTGGCCTTTGTCAAATCGATGTGTCCCTCATCTAACTATTTGATAAGCATTCACCAAACAATAATAATAACTTTCAAAAAAATGATAATAATAATATGAAGTTTTTGATAAAACAGGTACTTCCTAATAAATAACGAAATGGTGCATCGCCTTTCTTCTGAACCGATTATAGATAAATACCAAAACTTCATATTTGTTGATATGTAAGTAATGAACTGTGAAAATGGCAATTAGGCTCCGTTGTAAAATTCGACAAAGTTAGAGGGAGAAAATTCAAGCACAGAATCTCTAATGATTTTTCCTAATGCTTCTCATGATACTCATTTTCAAGGATGAAAACAATCAGAAATAGTAGAAAATAGGTCAATATGAAAAGCTTAAGAAAGTATATAGGCAAACTTTTAGTTATAAAAATTAATAGGCCATAACTTATCAAGTTATGATTCATAACCAGATAAGTTATGGACAAAAACTGTGAATTATGGACAATAACTTGTCAAGTTATGGTTCATAACCAGACAAATTATGGACGAAAACAGTAATTTAACATATTTATTAACTTATATAAACTATTAACCTATTAATTTTAATTCATCTCAAGTCTTAACTTATTTCCTTCTTTCTCCCAAAAACAATTAGCAAAGTATATGGCCCATTCCATTGCTTGCTCTTCAACTTGGTTATGGTCCTATGGAGCATCTAATGGGCTTAACTTATTTGGGCCTGGTCACCCCAGAGGTGTAGGCCTGGTTTACTATCTACACCCTGATCCATAATTTTTAGCCCAGAAATGCTCTCCACCAAAAGTGGGCCCCACTCAAAGATCAAAGATGTTGGGAAATCTTCGAAGAATCCCAGAATGTAGCTAAGCTAAGCTAATCTGCTAAAAAAAAAATCCTAATCCTCGAGATTATGTGCCCCCACTACTGGTCTCTTTCAACATCTCATGCACAGCCCATAAACTGCAGGGAATGGGACATTTTCGATGATCTGACCAAAATGTCCTTTGCTTGTCTTCCAAAACCTCAAACTGGCCAAAGAGAAAAAGGTAAAAAATATCAAAACGAAATCCAAAACTCAAAATCTCATTGGTTGGACGAAATTGATAGTGGCAGACTCACATGCTGCAAATTATCTTATCCACTCATATCCCAAATTTTTTATTTTTATTTTAAAAACACTCCTTTTCCTCTTACTGCTAAAATCTGCCAAATATAACACTATATATAAGTAAGTAAAGCTTGGTTTCTCTTTCAAAAGCTAAGTTGAGTTCCAATTTTGCGTCGTTACCAAAAAAGTGAAAGAAATAGAAAATAATTAGAAAAAACTTAGTCCAAAGAGGTTAAGCAGTTTACTCTGCTAGTGGTAATGGCTCTTCAGGCTGCAGCTTTGGTTCCCTCTGCTTTCTCTGTCCCCAAAGAGGTCCGTTAATACTTAATATTAAATTTTGTCTTCAGAAACAAATATTATTATTGTGTATATGTATTTCTTTTGTTGCTGTTGTGAATAAAGGGGCAGTTAATACTGACGTTTTGAGAGATGGGTTTTGCTTTGCAGGCCAAGACTGGTGCTTCTTTCAAGGATTCATGTCTATTTGGAGTTTCTCTCTCCGACCATGTCAAAGCTGAATTCGGCTCTGTTGGACTCAGGAGCAAGGTTAGTTTTACACATTATATTTTCTCTTTCTTTGTTTCATTTTTGGTTTATAGTAGTATTGTTTTCTGGACATTAATCTTGGGACGTGTCATATAATTGGACATAATTTCATTTTTTTTCTTACACTACTAGTTACTACAAAAAACAGTGACATTTTGTTATCATTTTGGAATTCACTTCAAAAAGTAAGCTTCTAGTATGTCAATGTCATCTTTGATTGTATATTTATCTGAAGGGGAAAAAAAAAAGCTGAATTTTCACTACTGATAGTTTATATAGGACCCACAAAAATGTTAATGGATAAACCCTCATACATGTATCCCTATATCATAATGGCAAAATATTTAACTTCACTTCTACATAATCATAAGATTTTTTTTTTAATTTTATTTTTTGTGTTTCTCCCTGCATTGTAGAGAGAATTCAACTTGAGAACTGGAGTAGTCAGGGCACAAACAACTGCCACCACGACCCCATCAGTGACTAAAGCAGGAGCAGAGGGGAAGAAGACTCTAAGAAAGGGCAGCGTCATCATCACCGGTGCCTCCTCGGGGCTTGGTCTAGCCACAGCCAAGGCTCTGGCTGAGACAGGAAAATGGCACGTGATCATGGCCTGCAGGGACTTCCTCAAGGCCGAAAGAGCGGCCAAGTCCGCCGGCGTTGCCAAGGAAAACTATACCATCATGCACTTGGACCTGGCCTCCCTCGACAGCGTCCGCCAATTCGTCGATAACTTCAGGCGCTCTGGTCGCCCGCTCGATGTTCTGGTGTGCAATGCTGCTGTCTACCAGCCAACTGCCAAGGAACCTTCCTTCACTGCTGAAGGGTTTGAGCTCAGTGTCGGGACTAACCACCTAGGTCATTTTCTGCTCTCGAGGTTGCTGCTTGAGGATCTCGAAAAATCTGATTACCCTTCCAAGAGACTCATCATTGTTGGCTCCATTACAGGTAGATCACAATTTACATCAACAAACAATGTGCCTTGAATGAATGATTATTGTTATATTTTGATCCTTTTCCTTTGCCTAATGTTTGTTAATATGCACAAGCTTAATGCATACCTTGAAAAGTTTTCAATGCCATTCAAGAATATGTAGGAGTTAATAGAATGCCTTTTTATGACATATTTGGAGATATAGTAGAAATGCACGAAACTCATTTGTAACAAAGAATTTGCATTCTATTTTGCATACCATATGAGTCATACTTAACATGCTAAAGGCTAAATATGATACAGGGAACACAAACACTTTGGCGGGGAATGTACCTCCAAAGGCCAACTTGGGTGACTTGAGGGGACTTGCAGGAGGCTTAACCGGGCTAAACACCTCGCCCATGATCGACGGAGGAAGCTTCGATGGTGCCAAGGCCTACAAGGACAGCAAAGTCTGCAATATGCTCACCATGCAAGAGTTCCACAGGCGATACCATGAGGAGACCGGCGTTGCATTTGCTTCCCTTTACCCTGGCTGCATTGCCACAACCGGCTTGTTCAGAGAGCACATTCCTCTGTTCAGGCTTCTCTTCCCTCCGTTCCAGAAGTACATCACAAAGGGCTTTGTCTCGGAAGAGGAATCCGGCAAAAGACTTGCTCAGGTAAGGAACTGGCAATAACTTAAGCTTCTGGAAGATTGGAAATCTAACATGGTATCAGATCAATCCTTTTATAACATTAACTTGTGAAAATGGCTTGTGTTTTGACTCAGGTTGTGAGCGATCCGAGCTTGACAAAGTCGGGGGTTTACTGGAGCTGGAACAAGGATTCAGCTTCGTTTGAGAACCAATTGTCTCAGGAAGCTAGTGATTCAGAAAAGGCTCGCAAAGTGTGGGAAATCAGTGAGAAGCTTGTAGGCTTGGCCTAATTTGAAACTTTCTTGTTAACTAAATCTAAATTTGACTTGATGAAGAGGTCAAGAAGGATGGTTTCAGCAGTTAAGAGAGTCCTTTTGTGAGTGCGGGGTTTGAATTTTTAGAAGCTATGATGATGTTTGTGCAGAGAAAATTTTCTGTTGTAGATGAGTAGGCGTTTTGTTAAAGTTATGAATAAAAATCATTCGCACCTTTGCAAAGTGCATATCAATCTAAGAGTTGCATCTTTTTTGCCTCTTTCAAATGGTCGAACAATCGAATTGTTTCAGGCCCCGAAAAGAAGAAAATGACAACAACAGAATTGAATAAAAAATCAGAACAAGATTTGTGGCTAAATCTGTTAATAGTTTATAAAATATTATGACTGAAAGACCATGCGACAACACTTCCTCCGTTTAACAAAGAATTCTAACAATGGGGCTACATTAAAATTTGGGAGACAAAGTAAGAGTTTTAAAATTTAAGAACCAAAGTGAGAATGAGGCTAGAATATTAGAAGCACAAGTAAGAATAATAATAATAAAAAAAATACTCTTTTACCAATATTCAATTTGTTTGCCCTTTTTTTTTTTTTTTGGGTAAGCAAGTTTATTCCATGCCTTTATTTAGGGAAACAAAAGGTCACCAACAGAATAAAATGAGTTGCCATTTCACTTTTAATTAATTTCAACGAAAAGGGATCATACCTAGGATAGTGAAACGGACATTATGGAAGTTGAGTTTTCTTATGATTTCTCTACTATTGGCGCAAGTACTGGAAAGATTATCAACCAAAACTCTTCAAGTATCAACCAAAACTCTTCAAGCTTCTTCAGGATCTGAGTGTATAAAAAAGAGTACCGCTTTAAGCACAAATTTGTTACCGCCTTATTGAAGTGTTGCCAACTTACCATTCATTGACCAAAATTTTCAAAACGCTCTCTTTCAATACCATGTTCAACAACAAATTTTTCAGGACACGGGAAGTTTTCAAGTTGTAGTTATTTCTTTTAGATTCTTATAACATTTAACAGTATTTCAGTCTCATACAGTGGGTTTATTATACATATAATTCTAACATATACAATAACTTTATATCACACATACATCTACTCTCCCTAATACATACAAAAAAACAACTTAAAGTTCATAAGCGGGAAACCGGGCCTCAGATGGTTCAGTCATATCTAGAAAGAGATGAGCCATCCCTCCAATACCTTCAAACAGTGAATAGGGATGGTCACCCCCATGCATTCTTCCCTCAGATATGAGTTTTCGAGCTCTGTCATGTAGGAAGCAAGCAAATGCTTTAGCCTTGTACAAGTATTCCACCTTCCCCGTCAACCGGTAGAGTGCAAGAAAGACGTATGCATTTCCACTGATGCCATGGCAGATACCAACTCGCTTTAGCAGCCCCCGTTCCCAAACAACGTCCCCTGCGTCCATAGCTGCTTGTAGAAATTGCTTATCTTCAAACACCTAAGGATTTAAGAAATCATAAAATAAAATAAAAAGGTGTCATCCCGGAAATGTTGTGGCCCATTAAGTAAAAGGAAATTTCTACTAAGCTTGTTATCAAGGAAAATGGCAATTTAAGATACAGGCCCACAATAGTTTGGTGTTAATGCCTATGAGGACAAGAAAAAAATAGTAAAGCGTATGGAAATATAAAACATGGAAAAGAGGATAAAGCCTAAATTCTATTTATTCATTTCTTGCACCGTCAGGCAATATGCTGGGAAAGAATTACCTCAGCTGCCTTCACAAGGGTAAGAGCAACTCCAGGAGCACCATGGCACCAGTGCACAAGACGGTCTGACTCGCTTCCTTCACTTGAAGGATAGTTGCCACTCGGGAAACAGTTCTTAATCATGTAGCGTAGTGTACCCTTGACATCCTCCGCCTCGTCAGATTTCAGTTCCATGTCCATCAAGACATGCATGATCCCTGCTAGTCCATGGGCCGCACCCCAGTATTTCTTCCCATGCCATTCATACATCAAGGGGCATTTGCCTTTCTTGGCCAATTTTCGACCAGCCTTTATGATCTCATCTACAACTGATCTCTAGACAAATTTCGTTCCCAATTTAATAGCAAATCAGTTCAATCCTCTAGAGAGACAATCAAGCAGAAAAATATAGAGAGAGAATTTGCCTTACTCTAAGGGTATTAGAAATTGTGCCGTTGCCAATATGATGGTTTATGAATGAAGAGGCCCATAAGAACCCCGCTCTTCCATATAGTAATTCATTTGGCAAGTCACTAGAAAGTTTAATCTGCTCAAAGGTAGAAAAATGAATATGATCAATGGGAACAAAGGGTAATTAGCTTTGGGGGACAATGTCATCATTGACAGGTTAAATTCTATAAAATCAATTACCTCTTTGAATTGTGTTATGTAATGACCAAGTAGCCTTTCATCACCGGCATGCTTTGCTGCAACAGCACCTAGAGCACAAACACTGGCTCGTCCACACAGGAAAGTCACGCGGCTGCAACTCCATGCATTCAAGTTAAACCACTCACTTAAAATGCAGGAAACTAAAATAAAACAGAAAAAATCCAAGTGATCAATTCCATGGACCTCAGATTATAAAGCACTAATCAATCCGAACATGTATTGCTTTTCAGAAAGAATCATCAGAATAATTAAGGTAGCAAATCCAAGTTCTAACAAAGAGTCAAAGAGGATCTCATTTTTCATATCATAATCCTAATGATATAGGGCCAGAGCTAGGGCCAGGACGGCAATCTTAGCTAGTGTGGGTGAAATAAAGGGGACAAAAAAATAAAAAATAAAAATAAAAATAAAGGAGAGAGAGACACAGCAATCACTCTTCAACAAATGAAGGAAAAATTCAAGAATCAACCAATAAAGGAAACAATCAAGAAGAGATCACAACTCACTCTCAATCATAATCATGGCCATATTAAAATCCGTTTGACAACTCGTAATTTCCTCTATATGACTGATTGAACATATAATTTTAGGATCATTATTGCTTATTATTCGAAAGTAATCTTTCTGTACATTTCTGTTTCAATTGTTTTCATATTATCAGAGGAGGAGGTCCTGAAGCTCAAACCCTATAATTGCACAACTAAAGCAGAAAAAGTCCAACTAATTTAAAGAAACCCATGCATAAAGTGAATTCCTCAACAGATAAGAC
The DNA here is from genome assembly GCF_000414095.1 of Morus notabilis. Taxonomy (NCBI): domain Eukaryota; kingdom Viridiplantae; phylum Streptophyta; class Magnoliopsida; order Rosales; family Moraceae; genus Morus; species Morus notabilis. The sequence continues at coordinate 1,123,736 of NW_010361820.1, read as the reverse complement.
TACTCGTTTTTCTCGACAATATCTTGGATTCGCAATGCGCGGGCTATAAGCCTAGCTATATGGGCAATACACTTTGTGAGAGATTCATATGCCACCCGATGATGCAGCCTCCCGGAGTTAGGTTATTTGAGTACACCACCCTCTATCCTATAACGCTTTTTCTTTAGGGAAAAAAGGAATCCTCAATGGATAACCAAGGGAACCAACAGAGTAAATTCAATTTAAAAGCAACATCAAGCAATAACTTTTCACCAACCATAATTTCCAAAGAGCAAGTTAGCTGAGCACGTATACGAGGATATAGAAACATCACCTAGAATCTCTGGAGGCAGAATCACAAGCCTTAACAATCTCCAAGCACAATTTAAGATCATTTGCATTCTTGGTAACTTGATAAGCTTTGAAGGCCAAGTAAGCCGTTCCAAGCGCCCCAGTATACACAGTATAATCTTGTACACGCTTTCCACTCAAAACCCATGTCTCTCTCACCACCTGAAACCCAAAAATTACGTATTTTCCTCAATCCCACACCATAAAAGACCAAAAACCTGAAAACCCATAATTTAGTTTTCAATTTTCACAAGGCCTCCTCACTTACCGAACAGCTCCAAAATATAAACATACCCAATTGAAGGAGGGAAGAAAAAGAAAAAAAAAAAGAGCTCAAAGTTTACTTGAATGTGCATGGAAATAATACCGTGTCTTTAAGCTCCAAAGCCGAGCTTCTGAGGCTGTCGGAGAAAGTTTTGTAGGGAAGGGAGAGAAGCTTCGTGAGCGGGTCTACGGCTGCTTCAGACGACGTCTCGCCGACTGGCTTCTCTGCTAAGAAGTTGGGCATCACGTTTTGGAAGAATCTATCAGCCATCTCTCTACTATCTCTAACAACAAACAACACACTCACACGAAAGAGGTAGAATGAGATGCGTCGCTTCTCTTCATGGCTTTTTTGTTCCGTTAGTACACTCGAGACCTCCTTTACTTCGCTTTTTAGCCCAAAAAAAAAAAAAAAATTAGATAAGATTGTTTATGAGAGTTTTTTACTATAGAAAAACTAATTTTAATTTTATGTGAAAGTTTTTTACTGTAACAAAAAAGTTAAGGCTTGTTCTTTTGGAGTTTAACTTGAGTATAATCCTTGAGTTGAATTTGAGTTATAACTTGAGTTGAACTTGTAACTTGAGTTTGTGTTTGGTTGTGTACATTTGAGTTATGGTTTGAGATAAGAATCTTTTTGAGTTTGTGTTTGAGTGAGTCAAAACTTAAATTTGTATTTAGATAGTATTTTAAAAACTCAATGCTGATGAAAAATTTTAATAGAGTATATGGGTCGGGTTTTATTCGTCTTTTCGTTGTCAACGCATAGAAAAAAAAATCATCTCAGTCAGAATTAAAACGAAAAAGTTATAACATTTTTAAAAATAAAAAAAATATTATTCATTAATTTGAGTTCGAGTTTCTGAACTCGAGTTGAAGGGGAAACTTGAACTTGAGTTTTAGTCATAAACTCGAGTTTGAACTCGAGTTTAAACTCGAGTTTAAACTTAAAAGAACATGAATTCGAATAAAGTTATAACTCGAGTTGTCTTTTTTTGAGTTTTGCACTCAAAAGAACAAGCCCTTAGATGTGATTGTTTGTGAGAGCTTTTTACTATAGAAAAACTCAAATTCTAAACTCGAATCAGCGAAGTGAATGGGGCCTAAATACGTTTAAATAGAACTCGAATATTTTGAGTCTCAAAAATGATATGCGTTTTGATTTTTTTGGTACGTTAATTTATGGATAAATTAAATTTTTTTACTAAATTTTTATAAAATTACGTAAAAATTAAAAAATATATAAATCTAATAGTTATAAAATCTAATTTATTGATACACAAGCATATTAAAGAATTTCTTATTGAAAAAATATGAGTTTTTATAATATCTAAAAAAATAAATTACTGATAAGTCTCTGTCAAGTTCTATCAAAATTTTTGTATATTAACTATATTTATCGGTTTGAAATTGACCATAAGAAAGTTTTACTAGTGAAAATCCTACAAAAAAATAGATTAGTTAACACAAAATCACAAATGATACCTATATTATTTAATAGGTGACAATTTCATTCCTATTTTTAAATTTTAGTAAAATACTCTCTAAACTCTTTAAATAATTCACACCAATATGTTAACACCTGCCAAATTCATAATAGAAAATCGCACATGATCATCACGTGGCCTTATAATGAGGGGCATTATGAAAAAACATCCTGTTGGCCGAATTTGGAGCTGAAATTGGTTTCTTTTTGTGCCAATTACTAAATAAATGTTCGACAAATTATACGGTTGTCTCTTAAATTATAAGTATTGTCACAAAATGCCTCTCAAATTTTAATTTTAGTTTTTTTCTCTAAACTTTATCAGTGCTTGTAGTTTTCTCCCTCTTCTGTTAAATTCTTAATGGAAAATATCATGGTAAAAATTTCACAAAAGAACTTATTATGTTAAGATTTTTAACATAATAACATGTATTATACAAATAATTAGTGTTATTTAAATAATTTAGTAAATAATTATTCTGTTAGTTTTTCCTTATGCAATAATATAAAAGTGCAATTACACAATAAAAATTATTATTTTTTTACTATAACTTTCTTCTTAATTTACTTGACTTAGAAACTTTTGAGATTTATAAATAGAGGAAAACAACATTAACGAAAGTAACAATTTAATAAAGGGAGAAATTTTAAAAGAATTACTGAAGTTAGAGAGAAAAGGCTAAAGTTCAAAGGTCATTTGTGACAAGACATATAATTCTACGGGTAACAGTGTAATTAGGCTAAACAATATACACAAGACAAAGAAGCGGCGTCGTTTTGTGAAATAGCAAGCACAACATCCTTCTAATTTCCACTGTAAATTGAAAAGCCCTAACAACTGGCTAAAACCCAAAATCTCAGCGGCCGTAAAACTCTAACCCCAAACCTCTCTGCTCTCAAAATCGCCGATTCTTCATCATCCTCCTGTTCAAAGGTCAGACTTTTTCTGTTTAATCTCCCCTTAATTTCCCACTCTTGCATCATTTATTTTCTCGGAAACCAAACAACAACGCCAGCAAAGAACTGAGGCTATAGTTGTAGATTAAAGATGGTAATAGTTTGGCAACATTGAGATAGTTGTTTTATTCTGTGGTCCTTAATTAGAGTTTTAGATTTTCCGGGAAAATCCGATGGGGAAGAAGAGGAAGCACGGCGAGACCGAGGTTGCGGCGGCACCGGTGAAGAAGGACGACGCAGCTCCTGAGAGACCGCAGAGGACGCTTGTGGGTTGGAAGGACAAGAACAACAATGAAGCCCGAGAGAGTGCATCGGCCGTGGGTTTTAGGAACAAGGAGAAGGTTTTGGTCACTTGTTCCCGTCGAATTAATTTCAGGTTTGATAAAAAAAAAAATACAAATTCACGCATTCTTTTGCGTTTCGGTTATGTCTTTGACTTAATAATAAAGTTTTATTAGTAAAATAAATTTCCGAAATTTTTTATTTGGCAAAATGCATATGGAACGATCAGGAACGGCCATTTTTTACACACTGTCGTCCTTTGCAAAAATGAAAAATGTCATTTTGCTAATTTTGCCGATTTTACTTTTTTGGTTGGTGGTGATGAAAAGTTGAAACTTTCTTATAGATATCGGCATTTAATGTTGAATGTGGTGTCGCTTTTGCCTCACTGTAAGAAGGATAACAAGGTGGAGTCTAAGGAAACCAAGGGCGCCACTCTAAATGAGCTTGTTGAGCTTAAGAGTTGTTCTTCCTGTTTGTTTTTTGAGGTAAACTTCTTATTGTTCTTTTGGATAACGCGTTGAATTGTATTGTATGTCTACAATTATCGATGAATATGTCTGAGTAATTTTGTCTGAATAAAAATGAAAGATAGATAGTAGGGCTATTCGAGGGAACTTCATTGATAGGGTTTTTGAGGAAAATCAAACTTGTAAAGACAATATTGTCAAATTAAAGCATCCAAAATAGAGAGAAGACTTGGATGATTCATGCCTCCTTCAACAAATTATTGACTATTTCAAATAAATAAAATCTAAAGAATAAGTACACGATTTATTTAGGTTCAAAGTATGATTTGTCATGATAATGTGTATAGGTTTTGTTTCTTGTTGGCAAATTGGTTGAGTTTTGTGAGAATGAAAATATGAAGATTTAAGCATAATGGGAGGGAGAACGATTGGTGCTTAAAGCAAGATTAGGTGTTTGTGATTAGTTTATCAACGAATGAAGCTTTCGTCTGTTTACATTTTTATGCACTGATTTGGTGCCTTTTCATTGTTCAATTTTCAGTGCAGGAAACGAAAAGATCTTTACTTATGGATGGCTAAGTGTCCCAATGGGCCCTCTGTGAAGTTTTTAGTTAATGCTGGTAATTAAATTTGGGCTACCTGACTGTTGATACTTGATGTTACAAGCTTCTTCTTGGTTGCTATATAGAAGTAAAATACCTGCGTTTTTAGTATAGTTTCTCTTATGATTGCAGATTAAACAATTTCATATTGAGTGTATCTGTGCGTTAAATTCATGAGTGTAAAATGTCAGAAAAATTGTGAGTAAAATTTTTCTATGCTCTTTCCAGTGCACACTATGGAGGAATTGAAACTTACTGGGAATCATTTACAAGGATCACGGCCCCTTTTAACATTTTCATCCAATTTTGATCACAATGCTCATTGGAAACTTTTGAAGGAGATGATTACACAGGTAACATGAATCTTGTGTTTTCTTCTGATACGTAGTTCTGTTATGTATTTTTTGTTCCCTCAATGTGATGATTTGTCCCATGGGCCTTGTTGCTATGCATGCATTATACTTGCATATGAAACTGTCAACATGAACTTTTGGCTTTCTTTATATATATATATATATATATATATACCCAAAAGGTCCATGGAAAGTTCTCTTTACTTGTGGTAGTTTTTTCGGCTTTAAACTTAAGCTGAGCCTTGTACACGGACCTTGCATGTTTGACTCTGGAATGATGTAGATGATTGAGCCAAGCAGTTAAGTTTCTGTAGGAGTAAATTCTAGCTTGGTTGCATGATCATTTTTTTGGACATATTGGTACAAGTTATTACTTTGTGCTTCCTTCTTCCTCATTTTCTCCAGATATTTGGAGTTCCAAAGGAGCACAGGAAATCTAAACCGCACCATGATCATGTGTTTGTTTTCTCCATTGTTGATGACCACATTTGGTTCCGGAATTATCAGGTTAGTTATGTCGTATATAATTGTATTAAATTTTGTGTTCTGATGTATAGTATTTCTAGGTTTATGACAATAAGAGACAGATTTGTCAGTATTTAATATTTCTTCTTGTGCAAATATTATGATGGTTCGAAAAAAGGTTGATGACGTGACTGGTTAGTAGGTATGATAGGATAAGGATAGTACTAATGTGATATAGAGAAGTGTTATGATAACTTCTGAAAGATGTAATGCTGTGAGCCATCTTTGTTCTTGGATGCTGACAGTCTCAAAAAAAGAGAGAGATAGAGAAAATGTTACTTTCCATTTTAGTGGTTAATAAAGAATATTTCAAGCAACCTCTATTCTTGATCCTTGAAGATAATGAGAATGTGAGCTTTTGGAATAAGTTGGCATTATATACTTTTACAACATGATGCATCTTTATTCGTGTCACGTGTTGTATTCGTGTCGTGTTTTGATCGTTTTTTTTAAATTTACAGTCAACCCGAACACGACCCGTAACACGAATTTTTTAAAAAACCACAACACGAACACGACACGACCACTTTACGAGTTGACACGACACGACCCGAAAATGACCCATGAATCCGAAATTGACATGAAAATTGTATACTTTTATTTAGTTTTTTACATATTAGAAATAACTTAAAATTCATAACACACTAAATTACAATAACATCCATTGAAATTAAGCAAATAATAGTATAAGATTTTGAGTATAACTGTTATGATATCACAAGTTCATAATAAAATTTAAAATATGAAATGAAAAATATATGTATTTTTTAGTTTTTTACGAGTTTCGTGTCGTGTTCGGGTTAGGCGGGTCTAACCCGAAATTGACCCGTGTTTTTCGTGTCAATTTCAGGTCGACCCGATTCTGACCCGAACATCTTTTTTCTCAACCTTAACCCGCAAAATTCGTGTCGTTTTCGAGTCGTGTCGTGACCCATATTGCCGGCCCTAATTGCGGCGGGCCGGTGTTTTATCATTTGAAAACTTATAGCTCATGGATTTAGGGTTGCAGTGGACTGGTGTATTATTATTTGAAAATTTATCGCTCATGGACTTGTATCTTCTTTCACCACAGATATCTGTTCCTCATATTGAATCAGACAAAATAGCTCGTGGGGGCTTGGATAACATGACCCTTATTGAGGTTTGTGGTAAAATTTTTCTGTGTACACATCTCATTGGGTAGTTCCTGTGAAATTTGACTTGCGGAACTGGTGTCTGTAGGTTGGGCCTCGGTTTTGTTTGAATCCGATCAAGATATTTGGTGGCAGCTTTGGAGGCCCTACGCTGTATGAGAATCCATTTTACATATCACCAAACCAGGTTAGTCATTCTTTTGAAAAAAGAGAGTTTTGGCGGAATCTACTTGCGTGACTATCTACTTGCCGTTTGTTTTATATTTTGTGGGCAATAACTGATGCTATTTACTCCTTTATCGCGCTTAGATTCGGGCATTAGAGAAAAGGAAGAAGGCTGGAAAGTTTGCTAAGAAAGTCAAAGCAAAGACAAGAAGAAAGATGCATGAGCAATCAAATCCACTGGAGCCTGATGAGTTTGCCGAAATGTGGAAGGAATGATCTTTCCCAATTCTCTTCCGTCTTCCGTAGAAAGAGACAATCAGACTGGAAATCATGTTATATTCTGCTGGAAGTGGCAGGTTTTGGTTTTTACTGCCATATCGTATTTTCACTATTAAAATTTGTCTCCTGCTCGATTATATGATATATATTCAAGTTTGGATTTATTGTAACATATTATTACCTTCCCTAAGTTCTCACAATTTTTTTTTTGGATAATCATTAAGGGCTTCTAGTTGGTTGATTATCGTTATGTCATGAAAATGTAGTAAGGTATTTAATTTCGTTTTAAAGAAGGCAAGTGGAGACTTTTATTCTGTTACAAAGGGAAGACTGTTAAAGACTTCTAGTGTATTTCGCTAGTTCAAATCACAACTCAAGTTTTAACATTATAGTGTTCTCTTTTAAAAATTTAAATTCAACTTTTTCTCATACAATTCTTTCACATGAATTTATTTTTTAACTCAAGTTTCCAAGTCAAACGAGCAAAATAAATGAAGACTTCTAGCATGTTCAAGTGACATTGTGAGAAATGATAAAGCAATTTAAGGGTGGTAATTCGTGTCGAAAAATATCAATTCAAACACGATTTGTTTATTAAATGTGTTTAAAATATCAACTCAAATACGATTCATTTATTAATCATGTTAATTGTGTCAATCCGTTTAAATTAATATATTAAATAAATAATTAATATAATAATGACTTATTTTACACGGTCAATACATGTTTAATATGTTTGTTGGTCAATTTATTCATTTTTTTAAGAAAAATAGATGAATTTTATCTACAAATATTAAAATTCACATTATTTATATTTAATATGTCATATAAACTTTCATGTTATATCACATATTATTAGATTGTAGATAATAAATAATTAATCGTGTCAATTCGTGTCACTCCGTGTTAGGAGGTCAACCCTAACTCAACTCATTTATTAATCGCGTTAATCGTATCAATTCGATTATTATGATTCAAACCCATTTATAATAAACTCAAACTCATTAACTTGGTATGGGTTTTGAATCGTATCGTCGTATCGTTATCTGAATTATCAGCCTTAAAACAATTACAATTAATGCTGGTTGGTTTCTTGTTCTTCTATTTTCTTTTTTTAATTTCTTTATAAAATATATATAGGCGTCGTCTTTGATCCGGCAGCCGGACTGAAAACAAAAAACAAATGAACACATTAGGTGAAGTGCTGGAATGCAATCAGCACGTAACATGTCAAATTACAAGAAAATGAACAGTCCAGCTGTTGTATATTAGTCCAGTCAGTTGAATGTTGTTGGTTGTTCTTTTTAGTAACACACAAGAGACATCTGCCACGCGTATAGGCTTTGCTAAGTAGAATTGTCTAATGCCAAATATCTTTACGCAACTGCTTCTACTTGACCTTTCTCAAGCGTTTGTCTTCAATTGAGGTGGAGAGTATCCAAATTGTGCACAAACAATGAACCGATCATTTGGATAACAGGATAAGTCTATTAAAGAACTCCAACTTTTGTCTTTTGGCAGTATGCGCATATGACTTTTGACTTGACAACGGAAAATCTCCAAAAAAAAACAAGAGTTTATCCTTGAAACCCTCACTGACGCGTATTGGATTAAGGATGTAACCGGAAATGGTTTTCTCAGCTTCAAATAATTTTTCAAGGACCACCTACTAATTTGGATAAGTGGGACCTACTTGTATTATAGCAGGATAACTGATGACCTACTCATAATATGCTATAATACATATTTAAAAAATACTTTCACTTTTTTGTCATTCTTGTCGATTATTTTATTTTTTTGTTTAAATAATAATATTTTATTTTTATTTAAATATAAAATATTATGTTAATATAATTCACGTATTAAATAATAAATAAAAAACACTAATATTTCTCTACTTATTTAAGTCACACATTGTTTTCAAAAGAACAGGAAAAAAAAAGTATGATTTGAAGTGCAATTACATCTGATTATCGTTAAAACAAAGAAAGAGAATACAACACAAGCTTGTAAAAGGGTAAAAGAAGTCCCAATTAAAGGATTACATATAACACAAGTTATTAAGACCATTGGAAGAATATGCTTGGCAAACCACCGTCACAAAGTGGATTCTATTCGTGAGCCTCACACTGCGAGATTGACTTTCTGCGCTACCGGTGTCTCGTAGCATTATCAGAGATGCCCTAATCTAATGTGAGGCCCACTCTGCCCAGTTGGTTTCGCTTCCGACGCGGGGAATGCTGTTGACTCTAGTGTACTTATCAACGTTGAAGTTGGCTCCGCACATAGCCCCTTCACTATCAATCCTAGGCATGGCCTTCACTTTATTCATTGGATGCTCAAAGCTCATCAGTCCTCCTTCACTATGGAACATAAAACCTACACCCCAAACATATAACATCTTTGTAAGATTCTTAGGACCCTTCATTCATGTAAACTTGTGTATAAAATTTTGCAAGTAAAACTACTATACATTACATCCTCTTAGCATTTCAAAGGATAACATAAAATTTCATTCAATAAATAAATAAATAAATTGAATCGTTTATTTTTTTTAAAGCGATTTGAATTATTGATTTTTTTTTTTCTCAATTTTTATTAAGTCCACTTGACAATTGTTTGCGACAATTCTATTTGTTTATGCTCGGTTTGTTTTATTTGTTTTAAGGGTTCTGATTTTGATTTAATTTGTTAGTATTTTTCTTTCAAAAAAAATTTAAACTTAAAAAATCAAAATCATAAATAAAGATTCTAAAACCAAACCAAACGTCACCTTATTTTCATACTTTATTTTCATCATTCAAAGAGATTTGAAATTCTGTAAAAAAAAAAGTGGTTGAAATCTTGTGTTCACATCCAACGAGCAAGGAAATTTAGAACAAAAAGTACCTGTAGGAAAAGGCGCAAAGGATTTAGCACAGCCTTCTTTAATAACCTCCAAATCATCAGAAATTACCACAGAGCCATCAGCAGCAATACCCCAATACAGTTTCACCCCACCATCGGAGCCCTAAAGCCAGAAAAATCATATAAGGCCATGTTTGGATCCAAGAATAATGTTGTCCATACACATCTTTTACAAAGATAATCATAGTTATATGTATACATACATATATATATATATATAATATAGAACATACCAAAGCAGCAAAGACTGAACCAGCCTTGCTATCATACACAACAAAGGCAAAGCTTCCTTCAAGACCTTTGATCACTTGGTCGGCCGGGTACGGACCACGGTCGCGGAGGGTCCGATATGCCTCTATGACAAACATGGCCTCGTTTGTGCCCTTTGTAAGACCATATTGTTTATTGAGTAAACACAAGTTGTTCAACGTCCCCAAGAAGAGGCAATATGTGTCCTCAAATCCACAGAACAACCTACGACAAATGAAACTCAAAAAGTTAAAAAATTAACAAACATAGTTTTGTCGATCGCTATGAGATTGTTTTCACCTTTGATGTTTGGAAAAAGGATTGTCGGGTCGAACATAGGCAAGAACAGCGGACTGGCCAAAACTCATGGAGAAAGTGTTGTGAGGGTGGTGAGAGAGGAACTCTTGGAGAGTCTCTTGTGGGAGTTTTGGCCTCTTTGAGCCATTGTAGGAGGCAGGGCTATTGAGTTCCTCTGGTGGGTGAGCAAAAGCTTCGTGGAAAATGGCCAACATTTTTTTTTTTTTTTTTTTTTGGATAGGTGGATGGATTGAATAGAGGTGAGTTTTGATATTTGTTGTTGTTTTTTTTTTTTTTTTTTTTTTTGGGGGTATTTCTTGAATATTCTAGGTGGGAATGAGAAGGGGAATGTGTTTTTTTTTTGGTTTTTATAGGGTCATTCTTTGGGAATTTAAAGTGGCATTGTGGTGATATCATTTTAACTTTGTGGGCGTGGATTTTTGTGTGATGGGATAAGATTCTCGAATTACGATGTATTCTTATCTTTCTCGTCAGTTTTTCCCTATTCCTTTTCCTTTTTCGTTATGGGGAAAAAGATTTTTTTAAATGCCACCCGAAGAAGTTGTCATCATTTATGAGTTGTTTATTAAGGAAGATAAGAAAAAAAAAAAGGAAAGAGGCAATTAGTTTTTTTTCCTCCTTTTTTTTTTATTGAAATCTTTTTAGAATTGACTTTTTAAAATTCGATGAGAAATCGATATTACCATCTTTGTTTAATATTGTTCTTTTTTGCTTAAATTATTTAAGTTAGATCTATTTTAATAAAAGGCAGTTATTAAAGAGGTCAATAATAATTTTTTTAACTATTAAAAAAATAATATAATTTTTTTTTTATAAAAGGAAGTTTTGAACTTTTTCTTTTTTATTTGAATAATTTCTTTTATTTTTTTAATAATTGTTTGGCTGAGTAAATTGCTGTGGTGTAAGTAAGAAAAGAAATTCAGTGAAAAAAAAGAAAAGAAAAGAAAAGTTAAAAGAAAAAAAGCTTTTATTTGGGCACCGATGTCTCTCGAATTATTTATGTTTTTATCACTTGGTTCCAAATAAATTTCATTGGAAGCCAAACCATTTTGAAAATCTTGGTAAAATTCAATCTTATGAAAAAATTAGACAGAATCCTCGGTGTCCTTCACTTAACATGCGCCACTTATCAAGGACAACGTTTGGAATTAACAAAAAGAAAAAAAAAAAGAAATATAACAATCAGAAAAACTAAACACAAAATAATAATTTTTTTTTTATAAAAAAAGATACATCTTTTCTTCTCCTTCATATTCTTTACTCCTATTCCGATCTTCCGAAACGATAAACCAAAACAAATAATAATATGATCCCAATATCGAAGCCAATCACCAAAGGCAGGGTAAGAATTGGGCGCACAATTCAGAAAACCATTGGACCCAATACATGTTCCGTGTTAACGAGTTAAGTTCGAGTTAATCCGTTTATTAAGTAAAATTATATTTACACTTTAAATTTAACAAATTTATTGATAAATTTATCTTTAAGAAAACTAAGTTTATTTACAAATTTTAAAGTTCATAAATTTGCATTTAATACAACATATAAACTTTTATACATCAAATATAATTTAGTTGGAAGTGATACATATAATTAATTGTGTTAATTATTTTTAAAAAAAAATTAATTGTGCCAGTTCGAAACGCTTTGCATTAGACATGTCAATGGTCTAAGAAAGGGGTACCACAATCGTTTAGGGCACAGGGCGTAGAGGGAAGGAACGACAATTTTTTGGTACATTGCAGCGCTGCGCATGTAAGGGACGACAATCGTTGAGAAACTAGGGTGTTACTCGTTTGAGCAATAAAGTCATGAAAACACATAAAAGAAGAGGTGTAGAGAAAAGGGTCATAGAGACGACAAGCTTAAGTTTCCAACTTAATGATATTGTTAAAATACCCCAACTTAATGATATTGTTATTACTTATCATTTTTTAATGATATGGTCAAACTTTATTTTGTCAGACATTTTTTGTTTGATCTTACGATTAAAATTGTATCTAAATTATATATGATTGAAAGGTTGAAAACTGTACCTTTATTTGGTTTATTTGGTAAAATCGATCAAACCGTTTCTCATTTTTCTTGCTGAATTTCTTTGACGGAAGATTAACTATTATGCTATGCTTGAAAGCAAAAAACTATAATTCATTCTGATCTTTCTTTTTTTTTTTTTTCCTTCCAAAAATAAAACCTTTCCAAAATAACGTATTTCTATTGGTAATTTATATTTCTAAACATTAGACCTGATAAATATTCCACCAAAACTTTGAAAAAGAACACGCACATTTGAACCCATTTTCTATAAAGAATGCAAAACGAGTTCTATACATATGATGATTTTTTTTTAATATCCTAACATTGGATTCTCTTTTTTTTTTTATCTCAATAAGAATTATTTATTTAGCTTTGAAAGAAGAAAAAGGAAAAGAAAATAAAAACAGAATGCCTTATTGAGAAAGGAAAATTAGCGAAAGATAAGATAAAAAAAAACTGTGTAGTATGATACAAAATGAGATTGTATTATAGAGATTCAAATCCTCAAACCTTGATTACATTTTGTTCAATTTATGTGCTATTTAATTTGTGATATAATATTAATAATAATGTGTAATAGCAAGAATCTTTTGAAAATAAGATACATTCAGTTTAAAAACTAATATAAATTAAATTTTTTTTAATATAACAAGATACAAAAAGAAATACTCTTAATGATGTATAAAACTTTTATTCTTTTTTTTTTTTATAGAATTTCATTGAATTTGTGTACTTATTTAATTGCTTTATAGAGTTTGATGATTAAAAACTGACAGGGATCCATCTACTGAAGAAAGGAAAATCAAGTTAAACTGGATAAACAATTTGTTACGTGGTTTGGTAAAGATTGGCTGCTGTGCTTATCCGAAACCCACAGGCCACAACCACAAGGTTTATGACAAAGACAACAGTCAGCTTTCCGCTTCAGACTGTATGCCTGTATTTATTTATTTATTTGGTTATTCTATGGGTAGAGCAGTAGGTATAGCATCTTATTTTATTTACTGACCCAGGCTTTTAATTTTTTTTTTTTAGTTAATCTAAAAAGTAGTCTCTCATATTTATCCACAATTGGTTATGATGTTTATCCCGTTCATTTCGCTGATTTGAGTTTAGAATTCGAGTTTTATTACAGTAAAAAGCTCTCAAAAACAGTCACATCTAACTTTTTTGTTACAGTAAAAAGTTCTCATATAAAATCACATCTCAACTCGAATTACAAACTCGAATCAGTAAAGTGAACGAGGTCTTTTTAAATTTCAGTGTTTCTGTTAATTAAATATTAAATATTTTATGAAATCCGTACAAATTAGAGGGTCAAAATTGAAAACAACTTAAAATTTAGGGAGTATTTTGTAGAAATTAATTTTTTTGAATTGTTTAGTCCTTAAACTTTAGATATTTTCAGTTTTGATCCTCAATTTTAATAATTCCATCCAATATTTAAAACTTAGCTAACTGAATGATCAAATTGAAACAAAGTAAAATTTCAGGACTAATTCTAAAATGTTTTAAAAGTCAAAGACTAAAGTGAGATTGTCCTTAATTTTTTAAACAAAAGAATAAAAAATTTTATGAGAAAACATACTCTAGTGAAGGGTTTGAATCGTTATTCAAATTGCAAATAAAACAAATTAATAATCACCGATTATTAATTGTCTTATAAACTTCTAAAAATAATAACTAGTATATAAAATAATAATAATAATAATAAAATTAAAAGTAGAACTATATTTTTTATTTTTTTGCATTAAATAGCCAAGTCGGCTAAACAAAAGGTCTAATACAAATGGGACATGCGGCATGAAGACACACTTCCAACCAGGAGTTTTAAAAAGCAAAAGCAACAATGTCCTTCATAGCATCACATTCTACTCTACTGATAGAAACTCCAACTTTCTCAGCTAACAGCAAGCCCTCTCTAATGGCGAAGCATTCAGCTACAAAACGAGAAAAAGTAGCATCCATTATCTTGGCTATACAAAGCATGGAAATTTGACGACCACTTGAGCCGAGTAAGCTTTCACGAAGATTCATAGCTATCTTATATCCCCGATCTGACCGAGTCCATTCCTTTGGTGTCATAGTGCCAAACAAGTTGACCATGGCAATAACCTTGACTCAACGGGATACCCAGATTAATGATCTCATGATCAATCGGCCAGAAAAAAAGCTTCAATAAAAGGTTCTATTCCATTGCCTGTTAAGGATAAGATCCTCAACCTTCAAATCCACGGCAAAATTAAGCCGCTTAGTAATAGGCAAGAGAGATCTTGGTCTAGGCAACCTTGGATCCCGGAAAATATTAATATCCTTTCCCGACCCAATACGCCAACGCACTCCAGCCTTAAAAAAGCTCACGGCCGGCCCTCCCCACAATAAACTATGCCAAGTATATGACGGGTTAGAGCTACGGGTGGCAATTTAGGTTATAACACGACTTGAAATTCATATAAAATTAATAAATTTGAGTTTTTATTATAAATAGATTTGGATTATAATTAAATTAACACGATTAATAAATTAATTGAGTTAGAATTGATCTTTTAATAAGTGACACGAATTGATATAATTAATTATATGAGAGCATTTGGTACGTAGTAATAAATGAAATTCATATTATCAGAAAACTAATAGAAGGTATTATGATTTTCAGAAAACATGCATTGCCACGTTTGGTTACGTGTAAGAATCTTTTCTCATATTCTTAAAAATATCATTTTATTGTGTTTGGTTGTGCACAATAATGTTGTGTGGTTTTTTTTTAAGGTAATGTAATATAACATATTGTAATGTGATTTCCTTATAAAACCAGTAGTTTTAAACATTTAAAAAACCAATTAAATTTTATAAGTTGGGTGATTATATATTTTTAACACCATATGTTTATTTTTTAAAAATATTACAAAAAAGTATTAAATTGTTAAAAAAAAACTCTTAACGATTTTTGTACAACAAATTAAATAGATAAATTTAATACATTAAATTACCAAGTAAAAAAGGAAAAGATCATTAACAAATTAAATAGATAAATTTAATACATTAAATTACCAAGTAAAAAAGGAAAAGATCATTAACAAATTAAATAGATAAATTTAATACATTAAATTACCAAGTAAAAAAGGAAAAGATCATTAACAAATTAAATAGATAAATTTAATACATTATTTTACCAAGTAAAAAAGGAAAAGAAAAAACACGTTGGTCTTTCTATCTCCCCCTCTCTCTGTCTCCTTCTCCTTCTATCGAACCAGATCTGCTTCGCAAGGTGGGGGAGGTGGGCTAGCGACGGCGTTGTGGAAGGAGCTGCGACGGAGGCGACTACGACACAGGTGGTCGAGCGACGAAAAGGAGCTGTCGATCTAGAGGGCAGAAACTAGATTTGAGGGGGCCTAGGTTGGCTTTTTGTCGTTGGTCGCGTGGAGCCATGGCGAGCTCTGTCGGCGATTGTGGGACGCGAGGGGTCGGTGATGGGTGTGAGGGGGAGGGGAAGCGAGTTGCTTAGTTAGGGAAGATAATTCCAGGGAGGCCCGACAAGATCTGTCGAGGTCCAATGAGATCCGACGAGTCCGACAATATCCGGTGAGGTCAGACGAAGCCCGGCGACATTGTGTGAGATCGGGAGATGGAGTTGATGGACAGGGTGGGTGCTTGGGCTGTTGATTTTTTCACGTGTTCCGTGGGATTGAGATACCAGGGAATATGAATAATGGCTGTTGGGTGACGTTCAAATTACCCCAAAAAAGAAAAAGTGAATCATACAGTATTCGCTTTCTGCAAATATAAAATTTATAATTATTATACTAAACATGATATTTTTGGAGATTTCCATTCCGATCTTCAAAATTACTGCATATTAAACGTTCTTTATATATCATCTGTAATTTAATAAAATATTATATAATATAAAAATTTATATGATATATTAAATATAAATAATATAAATTTAAATATTTACAGGTAAAATTTATTTATTTTTTTAAAAGAAAAAATAAATTAACGAATAAATATGTTAAACGTGTCATAATCGTGTAAAATAAATTATTATTATATTAAATATTTATTTAATATATTAATTTAAATGAATTATATTAATTAATACAATTAACATGATTAATAAATAAATCGTGTTTAAATTAATATTTTTAATATATTTAATAAATGAATCGTATTTGAATTAATATTTTTCTAACATGATTAATAAATACACGAATTATCACTCCAAATTAGAGCCCACATCTGCCTCTAAGAAGCTAGAATTTGACAAAATACGTCGCCTTAAAAACCTGAGCAACCAACGAGTCCGGATAATGAACTAAACGCCAACATTTTATAGATAAAATTGGTATGAGATAAAAATTTTGGTGAGCTAATTGGTTTGAAATCATTGGTCCACAAAACGTGGGACTTTGCAGCTTTTCAGAGGCACCTTACCAACTCTAATTATTTAATTTCATGGTGGGCTGCCACTCTGTACTCTTCTGCATGCCAATCCACTTATCTTCTCACTCATTCATTGCCCACAGCATACCCCCTTCCCAAAGTCGTAAAAGTTTCCAAAAATAACACCTCTTTTATGATTCAAGATTATGAATGATACGCGGCTTTAGGTTTTCAAATTTTGAGCATCTATTGAAAAATTAATAGTAGGTGTTGATAGAAGTACAATTCTGTTGATTTCAGAAGAACTGATCTCTAGATTGAGATCTAGTTGAAACAGATTAAACAACCACGAACACACAAAATATGAATAAAACTAAAGAAAACAAAAGAATTTAGAGTGATTCGATTCAATGCAACTTAGATTCACTCTATCCATTATGGTTCTTGAGCTTTTCATTTAATTTCTAGGATTATACAGTAGGAGATGACAAAATAATGAACAAACGAGATCAACAGAAAATAAACGTTAAAAGAGATAAGCGCATTAAATTCTTTAGTCCAAAATTGCTATCTTGGACCTAGAATAACCAAAGTGCTTTTATTTTATTTTATTTTTTAAATTTCTTGTAAAAGTCCAAGCCGGACTAGGTCGATATTCCTTCCTTTAGGGTCGGGACCAGAACGACTCGATTAAAATAGTGGGTCGGTATAGTCTGGCCTAAATATCCCTTTCAGACCACTGAACCAAGTAGCCCGGACTTTTAGCTCTAGTTAAGATAATTACTGAAAGATTTTTAATTTACAAGTACTTCATAAATAGAGTTCTCTAAAGTAAAATAACGGAAACTTTTAAAATTAAAATAATTAGGAAGGTAAAAACTGAAACTTAACCTTGAGTTATTTATGGATATCTTATTGGGATGTCATATATAAAATGGTATGTCATTGACAAAAGCAACATTGAACTTTTATAACTTGGTACATAATTTGAGAGAACAACTTCAGGTTTATAGTGGAAGGGAACCGAAATTCAATAATTAAATTGATAAATCAATTTGGAATATTTAGGGTTTGTTTGAACGTATTTAAAATGATTTTAATTTCAGTACAAAAGTAAAAATGAGATTGTTTTGAGAATTATTGAGGGACCAATTCTGAAATTACGTTTGTCTAGTTTTTTAAAAGATTGTTTTGAGTATAATAAAAAAATGAAATCGTGTTTGGTTATAATTATTAATTGATATATTAAAACATTATTGATAAGTACTAAAAAATGAAAACAGAAAAGGAAAAACAACTTTCAACCGTTTTCTAAATACGTCACAAAAATCATTCTTACTGGGCTCGTTTGGTAATATTTTTAAAATAGTTTTGTATTCGGTACAAAAATGAAAATGAGATTGTTTTGAAACTCATTCTGAAACTGATTCTGAAATTACGTTTAGTAGTATTTCAAAATATTGGTTTGAGTATGATAAAAAAGTAAAATCGCGTTTGGTTACATTTATGTTTGTTTTGAGTACATGTAATTAATAATCTTAAATTAATATATTAAGTAATTAAGTAATTAATAATTATTTAGCAAATAAAAATTAATATATTAATAATATAATAATAATGGATAAATTATCATTAATGATTACATTAGTAATTAAGCTATATATATAATAAATTAATATGCTAAATAATTAAAAATTAGTAATTAATTATAAGTAATTACTATGTTACTAATGTACTCATATTTATTAGATTATAAGTAATTAATTAATGTATTAAGAAAAATAATTAGTATATACATAATTTATTAATATTCTGTTTACTGCTTAAATTATTAACTTTTAGTTACATAATTAAATAATTAGTTAATTAATTACTAATGTTTATTTAATAATCTATTATTTGAT